>NC_089761.1:58786772-58884272 GCF_040412425.1 Macrobrachium rosenbergii
ACCAACAATCCAAAGGAACTTCGATGTTGCATTGCAGTACTGTGAACAGCACATCTAACTAAAGGCTTTTTTGTATGGCCTCTGACTAATCACTCTGCTCTTGTCTAGCATTATTATGTCATAACCAATGACTTGTCAATGTGGCATAATAGAAAAATGAGGGTAGTGTGCAATGATTGTTGGTTTGCTGTAGACATTTTGTATTGCCAAAGGCAAACAAGATCAGCGTAGTGTCATGCTGCTAGAAACGTGCACAGTTGATAGTCTCCACAGTCTGAACTGGTCATTTATCCCTTGCCCACATAAATCAATATCAGACAGGTGTTGGAGAAACTCCTAACCTTCAGGAATATTGAGATGAATGATAGCTACCATTTGGGTGCAGAAGTGGTTTGCACACCTGTCGAGAAATCTCCTGCCTGGAAGAAATTTCTCAAATGCCCACTCTACTACAGATACCACAGGAGCTTGGCCAAACTTTGTCTTCATGCTTCTAGGTTATCAAATTAGGCCGGAGGGGTAGAGTGTGTGGTGAAAGGGTCATTGTTGACTTTATCCTTTTAAGCAACACAAGAAGGTGTCTGTCCCTGCCATCATTGGATATGTCTCAGCCCTCTCATCGGTATTGTAGCTTTGTGGGCGCAACACTTTTTTTTTTTTTTTTTTTTTTTTTTTTAAAGAAGTTTATCAAGAATTTCGAGAAGTTTCGTCATGTGTCACTCAGACATCTGAGTTAGGATCTCTTGTTGCCTCAGGAGTCTTATGAAACTGCCATATGAGCTACTTTGGGAAGTTTCTTGCCTGAATCTCACCTTGAAGATAATCTTTCAACTGATGTGTGCAGCTTTGAGACAGATCAGTGAGCTTCACTGACTGTGAGGTAAGGTCACATATGCTGGAGATTGGTTGTCTGTGGTGGTGTCATTTTCACCTGACTTTTTAGCCAAGACTAAAAGAAAAGTAGCCATGACTATTCTATGATAACTTTTGCCATCATTTCCCTTCCTTATATCACAAGTAATGAAGAGTACCTTCTGCTGTGTCTAGTGAGAGCTATCAGGGTCTACTTGCAAAAGGAACAGAAACCTCAGAGTTTGAATTTCAAAGTGGTCCTTTCTACTGGATAGAGTAGAAGGCAAGTCTGTAAAAACATGAGCTTATTGACTAAGGCAGATAATTCAGAAATTTTACAGTAATGTGTTTGATGGTGGAACTCAATTGGTAAAGAGGTGAGTCAGCAAGATGCCTGTACATGTTTCTTACCTTTAAATTGGGACCAGTTGTCATGGCTGCATTTCATTTGGGGGAAGAAATGGGGATTCATCACTATGTACTACTTCATAACCCATTTGTCATTGATGGTATCTTGAAGTGATGTAGACTTTGGGTGTTATTAGCCACTACATCTTATATTAATTATAAGAGTATGTATTTTCCAGTCTGAAAGACACCTGATGCAAGCACCATCTTTTACATGCGATAGGTTTAACCTTTACTATGAACAAACCTGGAGCTACCAGAGCCTTGGATTTTTACATATTCCAATCCCCAAATGCTCTCATGGATCCTACTGTCATATGTAATGCCATTTATGAAGAATCAGCATATGAGTGTGTGTGGTATGAACAGATAATAGAGATTAAATTTTTTTTTATTGACAATGCCTTCCTCCCAGTCCCTCTGATCAGAAACGTTTTGTAACTTTTGCTTGCAAAGGCTTTAGAATGATATTTGATGAGATATTTTAGTATAGTTGCACCACAGTTACAAAATGCTTGAAAAGAAGGAAGAGGCAATGCTGATTTTTGTAATTCCTCCTCTTATTCTAACTGTCACTGAGTCAGCAGTATGCACAGATAAAGTGAGAAGATTGTATTTACAACCTTGCTGTGCATTTATTGTAGGATCTATATTATTGTAATTCCTTTAATAAGATAATTTTGCTGAGACTTACATTAAGCTCTTCATTTTCTGCAGGATTTTTTGGGTACAGAATGTGTCACACCAGACTGTACAGGCAAGATTAATGGAATATTAATCCACGATGAAACTGGCACCTTGAAGCACGAAATACTCATGAATAAGAGAGATAAAAAAAATTCTTTAACTCCTGTCAAACAAAAGAAGAAGAAGTAAGTTTATGATGGTTTTATTGTTCTACTTTGAGGGAGTGACACAAGTTGAGTACCTTTTAGTTAGTGATATTGTTTATGATTGTTAGAACTTTTCTCCAAAAATATTGATTGTTCTGTAAATCACTCTCCATATTGTTATATGTTTAGTTTTAGCTATACTATGAAAATCTTTTTTTTTTTCTAGGGATAAAAAGAAGACTCAGCCAGCTAAACCACAAGATGTTAAAGATAAGAAAAAATCCAAACATGAAAGCTTATCTGAGGATTTTGTACACATCGAAGAGGTAATTTTATTGTGCTTACTGCTGTAGTATGTGTTTTTAATTGTTGCTAGCATTAGACAAGACAGAATAGAAGTACTCTTAGTCTGTATGTAGTGCAGTGTTGCTAGTTAACCAAATACTGTACCTGTCCTCATATAAAACACAAATCCTATAGTTGGTCAAATGTACTTGGTCGAAAGATGGTGTGGGAGGGTTAAGCAGCAAAGTCAAACATGTTTTCCTAATTCAGCGAATTGGCAAATAGAGACTTCCTTATGATTCTTTAAAAGAAGAATTTATTTGGGAAACGTGTAATTATAATTGAGGGCAGTATTGTAACTAATGTATTGCTAGAAACAGCATATGAAAATATTAAGAAAATGTGACACCATTTTCCTCACATTCTGCCAAATCTACATTTACCCTAGGAGGATACTAAGGAGGAAACAGTTATGGTTTTGGGCCAGTCCTTTTCATTAAAGGATGGACCCCTGTGCTTTACAATGTGACAAACTCCGGCGATATGTAAAATATAAAAAAACAAAGACCTTAATTATTAAAAGAACACCAGTGAGCCTGACAATTAATGAAAATGTAGATTATATGAAAAACATTTCAAAATTAAAAATGACATGCTGTTTGGAAGAGTGTTAACTGGAATTAGGTAATATTTAAACTTATTTAATTTCCAGTCACATACCTTCATATATGATAATAACTTATCGCTTAGAAAACAAGTCATAACTCTAAATTTTGCTGTGCATAAGGGAAAGAGAACCAGGAAATACCACAGTATTATAACAAGTCAGAGTCGAAAGAAAGGTATCCACGATCCACAAGTTACCTTTGAGAAACGGAAACATGTCAACAGTGTAAGGTGATTGGGCCCCCCCTTTTTGACTGACTGTTGATTCACCCATAGATTGTTTTAAGAAATTCAAACTGTTAACCTAGACTGCTTCTAGCTTAGAGATTGTGTCCACTCTCATGCTCAGGAAAGGTATAAAATTTTTACAAGTAGTTTGTTTCATATCAGGCTCTTTATTAATAGTACCTGTTTTGTTTGTCATGAAGTGCTCCCAAACAAATACTCTCTCTGAGAGAAGAAGGGTAGTAGTATTACTGTGAACATGGTGAGTGCGCATGAGGAGATCCATTGGGTCTCATTTGTCATGTCTGTTCACTTTTGGTTGTCTTTAATTTCAATGTTATTCCCAGGATAATTCCACTGTAGTACTGGTAAGTTTTGATTTAACTTTTCTTCAATTTAACCTGTTATCCATTGCATTTTTTATTTTAATTTTCTGCTTTTCATCCATTTGATGTGGCTTTATTTGCAATTTCCCTCTGATTGTATTACCATATACAGTAGTAAGTAAGTAACTACCAGTATTCTTATTTTGCCTGAGAACACTAGTGATTTTCCCAACTTTTTAGGTGTAGCTTGTCTAGATGTGGGTAAGTCTGGTAGTTAAAAGTCACTATGTTTGTGTTTTAGAAGTTATTTTTTTGTAATCCAACAGACATCAGTCAGACACATTGTGGAATGAGGGATGTATGTCAGACAAGTTCTGTTACCGGAATCTATGCCCATGCGTGGGTACAGGAGTTCCACTTCTTTGGCAATGTGAAGTGATAGAGCATGCCTACTTTCCCTTATCAGTTTCTACTATCAGATTGGTTTTAATACCAATAACGTGTATACAAGAAGAATTTTTATGTTCGTGGTATTTTGAACAATGGTTCTTAGCTTTGCTAAACCACTTTCACTTCTGGTATCAATAACATCTTTCTGATAAGGACAGTGGAATTGATCGAGACACTGATCTTTTTCTTTTTTTTTTTTATTCTTGTTGCCTTCTTCTCTAATGAGATAGGTAAGAAGATAAGACCTATCAGATGTTGGACTTATAGTATACATGTGACTGAAGTATTCCAACTGATATAACATTTTGTTTTGTACACAAATGTATCTTTCAGTGGCTTACCCTCTCTCTAGCTAAAGGGGAAAGGAATGATATCAGACACATATTGATAGATACCTTAGTTTCTTGTCTGAACAGATATATCTTATCTATCAACTGATCTGGAGACTTAAGTTATTTTCAGTCAAGGAAGGATATCTGGAGCCCCATTCCTTGGCCCTCTTGCTGTTACATTATTCTTATGAGGAGTTGGAGATGTAGGCAGTAATTGCTGCTTACAATCCTCATTATGATAAAAATGACACCACAATACTAACATGGTTCCCAAAGGTCCTAGTGTCCTTGCATGTCAGGTCTGTGACAGTGGTAGTACTCAGACAGAAATACTTACAGTACGATGGCCAACAAGGAATCAGAAGCGAGATGGCTCTTTTTCAGTGAAGTCAAGGAATAGGACGGTTGTTCTTGACTTCAGGTTATTGATCAACCTCGAAAGAAGATTTCCTGTTGTTGGCTCTGTTCTGATCTGCTTATTCTTCATAATTGAAGGTAATCAGTTAGGTTGATCATTTTCCTTCAGTGGTCCTGTGGCACCAAAGACTGTATGACTTCTGTGTTACCCCCATAATCTGGTCTTTCAACCCAAAGCTAACAACTAGTTCGTTAGTTTCGAGCTGCCCAAGAAACAATGGCAAAGGGATCCTTTCTCTAGCTAAAGAACTGATCAGCCGAGCATACCGTGAAGCATCCTGCTGGACATCAGTACTTTTCGGGTTATATCTCCAGAAGTCATCCATATGTCAGTCATATTCAGAAAGGACAAGTAGTTCGAGCACTGGGATAGAATGTATTTGTGAAATTCACATTCATATCCTCCTACCTTAGAGTGTTGACCATAGGCAAAGGGATCATTTCTCTTACCTAGGGGAATGACCTTCTGAACGTACCCTGCCATTTCCTGGTGGTCATCAGTACATTTGAGGCAACATCTGTCGGGGCCACAGTCATCCATCAATCTATGGCATAAGAGAAGAACCCGTCGATCTAGTACTAGGATAGATCATAATTGTGCAGCTCACATGCTTAACCTTTTACCTTTGGTTATTGCCCATGGGTCCTTGGACTCCTTTTCCTTGGATGCTTGGTGGCTGCTCAATAAGTCATGTAGTTTACCCAGCTCTTAAAGGCAGGTTGCATCTCGCCTAAGGTGTGTGGTTACAGGGAGAAGGTGTGGGCGGGACTGGCTTCCTACCTTCCTCCTGTTTTCCGTCTTCTTCCAGTGAAGAGAGAAAGAATTGAACAAGCCGTCATGAGTTGGACTGATGTGCATACAGGTGATCTGCATAACTGAGTACCCAATCTAAAATCCAGTTTTGTTTAGATTAGCAGATGCATTTCCTACCTTCTCTCTAACAAGGAGAGAGAAGGACTGACTATGGGCAAGCCATTTGGTTGTTTTTAGCTACATAGTCTTCAGCATTGTGGGTTCGTCCGTACCTTTCGAATCAAGGGTTTTCATACTTTCCTTAGATTCGAAGTGCCCAGAAGTCTGGTAGTTGAACATCACACATTCAACAGAACAGAGGTATGGTATCCTTCCTTTGCTCCTTCATGACCAGGAAGAGAATATCAGGTGAGCCAAACTACCAGTCAGTTCAGAGAATTACTTGGAATCCTCCCTCCAAATCCTCCCTCCAATAGTAAGTCTCCATATGTAAAGACCGAGGGTTTGTGTTCTTGAAGGAAGAAATAACAAATTTTTATTAATTTGTATTTTTCCTAACATACAAACCTGAGGTCTTTACATAAAAGGCCCAGATCTTACCACCCCTCATTCTTTTACCTGGGCCAAAAGGTAAACTGAAGAGATTGAATGCATACCAGTTGGGTGGGCATTACTTTGCCTCTACCATAGGTAACTGTTACCATAACCACCTTGCAAAAGTTTAACAGCCTGACTCTCCAGCTTCACCAAAAGTTATCCATATGTAAAGACCTTTTGGACGTATGTTAGGAAAAATACAAATTAATTAAAAATTTGTCATTTTAATCTGGGCATCGAGCCTGAATGCCTTTATTGCTCATCTCTTATGGTTTCATATAACAATCTTCTTTTCTGATAGTTTCATAATGTATGGCATTTTATGTAGGTTTCACAAA
The DNA here is from genome assembly GCF_040412425.1 of Macrobrachium rosenbergii. NCBI lineage: Eukaryota > Metazoa > Arthropoda > Malacostraca > Decapoda > Palaemonidae > Macrobrachium > Macrobrachium rosenbergii. The sequence goes on from NC_089761.1 coordinate 58,793,256, forward strand.
AGTCACACATTAATTGTCTTGTGGTTACTTTTGATATTTTCTGGTGTATATGACCCCTGGGCATAACCCCCCCTCCCCCATTCCCTCCATTTCAGAAAGGAATATTAAAGATATTTTTTGTATGTTTACCTGTAACCTGTAATCATTTCTTTTTTTCAAGTACAGTAATCCTTGATTTATTTTGATCACCATTATCTGAAACTCAACATTATCTGACACCTGGACCAGGGACCAAAGGCCCAAAGATATATATATGTTCATTTTTAAAAAAATGAAAAACTGTTCTCAGTTGGTTGGCAATGCTACATGGCCTCAGGAAAATGTTGGTAACACTGCTTACAATCATAACAGACTGAGAAAGGGTTTTTGGGGGTGGGGGTTGGGGAATGGGCTGGAGAAGTTTCCTAGGTGGGGGGAGTGGCTTGGATGGCTGGGCACCATGAGAGAGTAGGGGCAGTAAGACTGTGTAGAGGAACTCACTCAGAGAAGGGGTTGTTCTGGAAGGTGGGTGTTGCTGGGAGCAGTTTCCCTGGCTGGGAGGTGATGGGGATGCTATGTTGGATGGATGAAAAGGGCTAGGTAGATATTTGACTCAATAGAGCTTGTTTTGTTGTGTGTTGTTATGCTTATGATTTTATTTGTTCATAGTTCTTTGCTCTTCTCAATTAATTTTTTATTGTATTTTTTCATTTTTTATTTTTACAGCACAAAAGATAAAAGCAATCCTGTTTGTAGGATATGTACATAGGCACACTCATTCGCTGGCTTTGTGAACTTGTTAAAGCTTGTTTTGTTTCCTATTTTTACATGTATGATTTTTCCACATTTTATGAGAGGATATGTACACTACTGTAACTTGAAATACTTTAACCAAAAAGAAAAAAGAGGAAGACAATATAGTATATAGATAAGAGAGAGATGAAATATGAACAGTGATAAATATCCCTGGTTAACAACAGGGGTTCCTTTCCCAGGTGAGTGCTAATAGCCAAAAATCATTGTTAACCGGACCATCACAATAATTATGGTAATGCAGTCAACCCCCTGGATTCGCAGGCTCATGGTTTGCGGACTCAGTGATTTGCGGAATTTTCTGCGGAACCTATCTATAAATCATATGTGGGAAAACTCACCCATTTGCAAATTTTTTCATAGAGTAACATTCTGTATTTTCATATTTTGTAACTAAATGCTGTACGATACCCACATAAACATTTTATGATAAAATGATTTACAGTATTAATTTTCAAATATTACAGTACTAATTTTCAACTAATAAGTTTAATAAGATTAAATAATAAAAGTAATAATTCTCTCTCTCTCTCTCTCTCTCTCTCTCTCTCTCTCTCTCTCTCTCTCTCTCTGAGATAGAGAATTTTTATGCATATGTATGTTTATTTGTTTTGTATGATAAATGATTTACTAATTTTCAAATATTAACATTAATAATTTTCAAATAATGATATTAATATTAATATCAATTTTCAAATATTAATGTTAATATTAATGTAAAGAAAATATAGTGAATTAGTAAGATTTTATTGCAATATAAATTCTTTCCCTCATCTCCTGAAAGGTTTGGAGCAAGAGGGTCGGCGGTGAACCTGTCAATTATGTCAAATCACTTGAGATTTCTGACTGCAAGGTTAGATGTTGCTACTCTGTGGTCAAATCAGGTTTTCCAATCCTCTCTCTCTCTCTCTCTCTCTCTCTCTCTCTCTCTCTCTCTCTCTCTCTCTCTTACTGAGATGAGAGAATTTTTATGCATATGTAATCTTTATGTATGCTTATTTGTTTTGTATGATAATCAATATTGTAAACAGCAAAGTATCGAATCATTAAAGAAAAGTTCAATGTAAATTCTTTTAACTCGTCTATTTCCCAATCTTTTCCTGAATACTTTGGAGGGGGGGGGGAAGGGTGTACCTGTCAAATGTGTCAAATAACTTGACAGCAAGGGTAGAAAAATGTTGCCACTGGGTGCTCTCTCTCTCTCTCTCTCAGGAAAAGATACTGCTAGTTTGAGTCTCTTTAACCAATTGGTATTAACACATATGCAAACTATTTGTGTGTGTGTTCATAGTGTTTTAAAAATGTGTAGTAAGGGTAATATATGGATGGAAGACAAAAAACAAACATATAAGTTTTTCTGTTGTCAGTCGTGTGGAGTATGTAGAGGGTGTGACCAGCAGGAAGTAAAGAGAAATGGATTAACATTCCTCGAGAGATTTAAGAGATAAACTCTCTCTCTCTCTCTCCAAAAATCATTGTTAACCAGAACATCACAATAATTATGGTAATACAGTCGACCCCCCTGGATTTGCGGGCTCACGGTTTGCAGACGCAGTGATTTGCGGAATTTTCTGTGGAACCTATCTGTAAATCATTCGTGGGAAAACTCGCCCATTTGTGGATTTTTTCATAGAGCAACATTCTGTATTTTCATATTACTTTTGTAACTAAATGCTGTACTAAACCCACATAAACATTTTATGATAAAATGATTTACAGTATTAATTTTCAAATATATTAAGTTCAATAAGATTAAATAATAAAAATAATAACTCTCTCTCTCTCTCTCTCTCTCTCTCTCTCTCTCTCTCTCTCTCTCTCTCTCTCTCTCTCTCTCTCTCTCTCTCTCTCTCTCTCTCTCTTTTGCCTGTGCCAGCTGAATATAAGTAGTAGTGGTAACTCAGTCTTTCTCTCTCTGTTTTGGCTGGAAGGGTAGAAGTACATATGTGTATATTTTTAAGGTACTAATGTTTAAGATGACTTTGAAATGATAGTAATAATATAATTTCAAAGATTGATACAGTAATAGGATAATAATTTAAGGTATATTTGATGTAGGGTGATACTTTAAGTGTACATTTGGTATTTGAACTTTCAAGTTAGGCAGTTATAATTGTTTTTAGAGGGGGATTCGTGGAATTTAACTATTCACGGTGGGTTGTGGCACGCATCCCCCACGAATCCAGGGTGTTGACTGTAAGTGGTGTTTACAGTGGTGTAAGCGCTGATCAACTGCTTGCCGAGGCGATAAACTGCCTACCGGTGCCAATAAAAACCGACACCAAGAACTGATTCCCGATGCCGAAAATCTGGTTAACAATGTTGTTAGCCAAGTGTCATAAAACTGAAACACCAATTGATGCCACCAATAAGCAGGGACTGCGTGTACTTTCTTTTGCACTGTAATGATAGGTGTGATAGTCATACTTACAGTCAACTAAACTGATAATGAAATACTGGACAGTAAATCAAGCAAAGCAACAGAAAAATGGCAAACGTGATACTCCAATAAAAACACACAAACGCAAATGCATACACCTTGTAGAGACAGTAACGTCATCCTTGGTGAAATGCCACGTAGTTGTAAACTCAAACACAGGCATGTAAGTAAAGCTAACATGATATTACGAGTGAAATGAAAAGTCATCAATTCCAGTATAACAGAAAATGATCAACTACTTTTTGACAGTGTTCTTAAAATGCCATATGTACTACAGATGTAAATACAGGGTGTTTTACACATACAGTTTCCATGATAAGTCTTTACTTACCAAATGAATTTCATTTATGGTAAATTATTGTAGGCTAGGCTTGTAAACAAGATTACCAAACTTATGGCTTATGTAACAATTCATAGCCATCACTTATAATTAACAACCTCTTACCAAAGAACTGAAATAAACAGCATTGAGCATGACATAAACAAATTAGAAAACAGTTGGTTTGCAATTTTGAGAGATTTGACTTTTAACATAAAGTATGTTAGTTTAGCTTTGTATAATTGTTTTATATTTATGTACAAAATAAAAATAATTCCAGTAATGTATTCGTTTATTTTACTAAAAAAGATTCTCCTAATTCTTTTGCTTGTAGGTTAACTCAGCTGATTCTGAGAACAAAAAATATTACTAAACGCAATTGGCAGACGATCTTCTTTTATTATACATATTACGATGATTGTATACATGATAACACAGTATAAATGTTTACCGTAAGTAAAATATCAGTTTCCTTGCCATTACCTTTATCTTAAATACAACTATAGCAGCCTATTGGACTTATGGAAATAGATACGGTGATTATAACACCTAGCCTAGGTCAATAGTTCACACATACACATTTTGTATCTCATATATTGTGGTACAGTATGATGTTAACTAGTGGGAAAGTGGCTGTATAAAAATATAATAAATGGTCATAAAACAATGGTTGGCTGTGGGTAAACATAGGTAGGCTAACCAACCTACAAAACTATGTCATTTAAAAGAGAGAAAAGGAAGGGGTTGCATTTTTTTTCAGTGTGTTTATTCAGTTTAAAGTGTGATGGTTGTTATTTATAAGCATATTGAGTGCTTGCAGTTACTGTACGTGGTATTTACAAGGTTAGGTGAGGAAGGGTATGGAGTTGCCCTTGAACACCCCTAGAATAGTTTTAATAGCCCTTATCTGGATTTTACCTGATCCTTTGGCTCTATGAATCTGGATAATTGAAGGCTTGCTTGTATACATTTTAGTTACAGTATGGCAGAAAAGTCATGGACATTGCATGCAACCAGGAAAGTAGGAAAAAAATTTTATTTATAATTTGACATAACTTACATTGAAAAACAAAATTAGCTATTGTAAAGTAGAAAGTATTTTATAACACTCCACTCCATCACCTCTGCCTCCAATGGATAACTCAAATGGTGACAATTTATGAGTGCTTAAATTTGTAGACAAAAAAAAAAAGAGAGAAAAAATTCTAGGTAAAATGTAAGAAATGGATTAAAAGTGCATGTGTAATAGAATAAGATATTTAGGAAGTTTAATGTAATAGTTTTTTACATGATTGGACCTTTTTTGTTATGTAATGTCGATGTGTAAACCTGGCCTGTATATAAATAGCACATCTATTGTGTGTGCCCTCTCTCTTTCTCTGGTACAGTACTTTTATTGACATTTATTTAATGCAGTACAGTGTTGTAATAATGGTATAATGTATTGTTTGTTATATGTTAAGGAAACCATCTCTCTCTCTCTCATCTTAAGGAAAATCTCTCTCTCTCTCTCTCTCTCTCTCTCTCTCTCTCTCTCTCTCTCTCTCTCTCTCTCTCTCTCTCTCTCTCTCTCTCTCTCTCTCTCTCTCTCTCTCTCTCTCTCTCTCTCTCTCTCTCTCTCTCTCTCTCTCTCTCTCTCTCTCTCTCTCTCTCTCTCTCTCTCTCTCTCATTAAGATAACCCATTGAGAGAGGTTCTGAGTGAGAGAGAGAGAGAGAGCATAAACTGAGCACTTTTTTTTAATTTTTATTTTTTATATATATTTTTTTTAATCTTGGAACCACACAGACAGGTGTCCGTATCTCATACATGTTTTAGCCATTAGTTTTTTACTGTCCTTAAACTGAGCAAAACTAATGGAAGCCAGGGATTCTCCTTTGAATGGCTTCTTTCATGAAACAAAACAGTAAAATGTGTATGTTTAACTGTAAGCTGTATCTTCATGCTGTTTGGGTTGCTTTACCATTCATGGGCTGCTACCTGTACAAGTATCAACAGGTCTTGAATGTTCTGATACACATCCATTCCCACAGTGTAGAACATTACATGATGTTGCACCAATCAGAACCTCTGGAAATCTTTTGAAGAAACAAATTATGTAAAACTTCGAAGAGTCATAATTGACATGCTTTTAAACATAACTAAACTGTATCAGAATGTCAATATTATCCTACTGAATGGATACGTTCTTGATGATATTGTCCATATGTAATTACCAAATTCAACCAAAATTTAAAAATTGCAGAGTATTACATTGAATAAAAGATCTCATTCTCAAAAACTGTAATATAGAAAAGGTACTACAGGGGACTACACAAAAAAAGTCCATCAGACAATTTATATTTTGACTGAAGAGTTGGGAACATATAACAGTACAGTATGTACATAATATGAATGAAAAATGTTGTGGCAGAATTTGGCACATTGCTGTTTTTAATTTGTTCTCTAGTGAAAGCGCATTCTTTTAAAAGATTAGACTATGTTAATAAATAAAGGTAGGATTTTTTAAAAAAAATGTATATAATTTTCCATTTTTTATGTTTCTTAACCTACAATTCTGAATTTGAAAAAAGTCCCCAAGAAAATAAAATTATTTTCCCATATTCTTCCACATTACAGTGCTAGGGTATGGGGATTAAACACAAAAAGATAATTACCTAATCATGAATGCTGCCTTTCCAGATGGGTTTAAATGAATGTTTCAAGTACAGTTACAGGTAGTCCTCTAGTTGCGATGGAGATACGTCACAATGACCGTACCATTACTCGAAAATATCATAACTCAGAGGCAGCCTAGCCTGCACTATATACTGTAATTTATACATATACTCTACTGTACTGTACTATAATGTTAAATCCTTTTTATTTTCTGATACTAAAGTGATGGAATGCCTCTTCATCACACCACCAGCATTAGACTCACTTGGGCATTTGGAAGACATGCTGATCTTACTCAAATTTGCATTTTAAACTTTAAAACAGGCAAAAAGTACACACTATCGGTATTACCATGGTAACTTCAAAATATCATAAGTGGTATCGCCGTCGTAACTTTGATATACATGTAGATGAACTTACCATGACAAACAGACCAAGTTCAACATATGGAGACAAAATGCTCACATGAAAATTACACGATATTTGTCGAGTCTTTCCATATTTGATTAGAACTTATTATACAGCTAAGAGAAATTACAATCATTCCTTAAAGACAAAACTGGATATGTTTTAGGATTACTTCAAAACTTCCTTACAGGTAGGCAACAGTGAGTTGCTGTTGATTGGACCTGTAGAGAACCAAGACCTTTTGTGTTTGGGGTTTCACAGGGTAGTGTCCTTGATCCACTGTTATTTTTAGTGTATACAAGTGATATGGCTGTTGGCCTGTAAAACTTAAGATTGTTCAGTAGGCTGATGATGCAACACTTGTGGGTGTAGTAAAGTCTTCACTTATGAGAAGTAAAGCTGCCCTTAGTCACAGTTGTGACTTGGAGCAGATTAGTGAGTAGTGTAGTTGGTAGGGTGCGAGGTTGAACCCTAGGAAAACAAAAACACTATTGACCAGTAGATCTCGTGCTGATTTTCCACCCTATCCTCCCCTTCAGGCAGATAAGACTCTGCTAAATGAGTCTGAAGCTTTAAATTTACTTGGTGTAACTTTGGACTCCCATCTTTCTTTTGAGAAACTTCTAATGAAACTTTCAATAAATGCCACGTGGAAGTTAGGTATTATATGTAAGGCCGCGTGTATTTATAACTGATACAATCAGTGCAACCTGTTTTAGATCATTTGTCCTTCCTTTACTAGAATACTGTTCTCCGGCGTGGATGTTGTCTTTGCCAGAGATTTCTCCCTTTTAGACAGAGTGGTTCATGGTGGTAGGTTTGTGTTTCCTAACATAAGCAGTTATGACTTGGGCCATCGACGAATGGTCTCTTTTTTTTGTCAGTTTTTCTCAAGTTGTATTTATGTAGAGATCTTTCACATTCACAATTGATCCCTGATCCTTATTTCCTGCTGTGAGTGACAAGATTTCTGAACAGTTGCACCATTATGCAGCAAGTGTGCCCCGCTTTTGAACTTCTCAGTTCCAGGGGCCCTTTATTCTTCATACTGTTAAACTGTGGAACAGTCTCCCAGAGGAGGATGTGCAATTGGAACTTCAAATGTTCAAGTGAAGATGCAATACATTATATTTTTTATGTATATTTATATTTATTAATTTATTTTTTCTTTTCTAATAACTGGTCTCTTATTTCTTTATTTCTTGTTACCTTCTGTTCCTTCTTTCAAATGAATACCATAGTCTTTGGAAACCTGTATCTAAGTCAGTGGCCCCTGTAGGCTTGTTCCATATGAATATGGTTCATCTCCTTAATAATTATAATAATAATAATGATATAGGGTTGTACATTTTATCATGTATACATATATGCAGTTAATTATGCCCCTTCTCTCTCTCTCTCTCTCTCTCTCTCTCTCTCTCTCTCTCTCTCTCTCTCTCTCTCTCTCTCTCTCTCTCTCTCTCTCTCTCTCTCTCTCGCCAGCTTTTATGCAAGAGTTAGAAGCAGAAATAGATGGGAAACTATAAAATAAAACTTTATAAGGGATAATATAATAAATGATTTGTCTCTGTCAATGCAAAGCAATAATAATCACCTTTATATTGATAATATAATTGGTTCATCTCTGTTCCACTTCAAAACATTTGGCTGAAAGAGGGATTCTGGTGCTGTGGGACAGTTTGGGTATGTTGACTTTCAGGACTTAAGTTAGCATCAGATAATGGTATATAGAGGAAGGGTTGAGGCACTTTTGAGGATGAAAGTCACTTGGAGATGGTAGTCCGCTCACTGTAGTTAGTGGTTTGATAGTAAGGTGTGACCATGCTCTCCACCTTTGCTGAAAGTCAAGCAGTTCATACTGCATGACATTATGACAAAAATTTAGGAATGTTGTAGAGATTCCACAGCCAAATAGTAAAACTGCAGCAAAAACATTGGGGCTTTATATTGATTTGGCTGATTGTCTTTTATCATTGTACAGAATCCCAGTGTGATCAAAGAAATATCATAGATTAGTTTTTCACATGATTGATATGACTATTAACCAGGCTTGGTTGATATTTGGAAGTAATTATGATACCAAAAATGTTCCACAGGAGAAACGCATTCTCTGCCGACTGTCAAGATGTCTTTGTCTGAGCTACTAATTAGAAGGGGGAGGGGGGAGATTTACACCTAAAAGAGGACTTCTTTCTTCAAGTGAGAAATCGAATTATCTGCTCAGGAAATGACAGCAAAAGATGAGTCCAGTCAAACTACAGATGGATGTGAGCTTTGACAAAGTAAATAACTTCCCAGAAACAAATAATTACAGGTGACCTGGATGTAAGGGCCTTACAAAAATCAGGTGTATCAGATGTGAATGTCATCTCTCTCTCTCTCTCTCTCTCTCTCTCTCTCTCTCTCTCTCTCTCTCTCTCTCTCTCATATAAAGAGAGGATCTGATATATATATATATATATATATATATATATATATATATATATATATATATTGTTGATGTGAGGGTCTTGGTTGATCATGTATTATTCAATTTACGTAATTTTACGCCCTGCAAACCAAGATTATATATGAAGCCAAAAGTTAACCTCAAAGACAGTCGTTAATTAGCCAAAGGTCGCCAGTTAAGGGTTATTAACCTTAACAAAGAATATTTGAGATGAATTTGATTTTTAAGCAACGGTTCTCCCAAACATTTGAGGCATACAAAGCATATTTAACCTGATTTTGCTTACCCTAAATCCTAGGTATTTTACTGGAATAGGGGTTGAAGCTCACAATATAAGAGTAGGCTTAACGTAAACACATATTAAGTGGTGGCTGAAGGAAGAAAACAAAGAGAGTTGGAAATTCAGAAAAGAGGTTATATTCGAACAGCACACGGACTATTTTAACATTTTGCTGAAGTTGGGTGTGTGTTTCTTGCTCCACCATTCACTAATAAAATAATAGACAAAGCGGGGACAGGGCCACCTTCCAGGCGTCTGCTGGCTAGTTTCTCTCTGAAGTTTTGACCGGCGCTGGGTCAAAACAGGCCTACAGTCATGCCTTGGCGTCTATGCTCTGTTAAAAACATTCGCCATGAGAGACAGGTAAAAGGAAAAAGGACCTTAGGACCACCTATTTTTAAGGCTGATATGGGAAATTTTCCTATAGGGTGGAAGGCCTAACTTACCTATCCCGTTCTCCAACGGACGTTAAGGTTTGAACTGAAGATGCTCCTATATAGACAACGTCTTTTCCCAGTCTCAGTCAGGCTGATATTTCTATCCCTATGAACAGCGTAAATATTTATAAAAATATATATATATATTTATATATATTTATATATATATATATATGTATATATATATATTTTTTTCTTGTATTACAAAAGTGGACAACTTTTGTTCCAGAATCGATTATATATTTTTCATTTTAACTCTTAATGGATGGGAATCCTCATATGAGTATCTATAACTGGTTTTGGCTGTATCGTGTGAGAAAGAGTTTCCATCATTTCAGCCCATAAATGAATGGTAGCTGCTAAACTTTAGATTCAGTTCAGCTTAGAAAGTGGGCATCTCAGGGAGATCAGTATTGTTCTTGATTTGATGGGGGTTGAAATGCTCCTTTCTCTCCCATGATGTCTTTTTATTTATTTGCTCATAAATATACCCAGGGATTGCTGTTGGTTTTAGTTCTTATCTTTTATAAGATATGATGTCATTTATAATTGTAATTTTGCAAAGAAAAGTGTTGAGAAATATTAAAAAAACATGTATGCCTCCAAAAAAAGTTACTGCATCTCCCTGTCTCAGTAAGTTTACATAAATATTTTACTGCTACAGATATACTCAGAATTTGTTACTGATTTTAGTTCTATCTGTTATGATATTGTGAGCTGTAATTATAATTTTGCAAAATAAAATAAAATAAATTTTTAGAAAAAACACACACAAGTTGGTAAAATTAGCATATTTTTATGAGTGTCTTGTAAATAGACACTGTCAACTTCCCATGGAAGGTAGGGAAAAATTTTCAAAATGTTTTTTCTTAAGCCATGTGCATTTGCATATCTTCCTCTTTCCATTGATGCATTTTTTTTTTCTTAAACTGGTCAACCTTAAAGTTTGCCTGGTCTTGGGGTATGCTTAATGTATATTTTTAGTCAAAGGGAGCTGCGAGAGCCTCCTGCAGTTACGTCTGCCTTAGGCAGCGCCCCAGCTAAATCCCTTATCAGAGAACTTATAGCACAGGGTTGGCACGTATTCATTCCGGTTAATGGAAGCTTGTCACTATTGTGATAGGATATCAGGTCTCGGGGGGGTCTGCACTTTGACCCCCTATCCGCCGCATTTTAGCCGGTCCCTTAAGGGTTAAAGAGATGAATTTTGTTTTGAAGGTATGTCACCACAGTATTAGTAAATATCTTCTGAAGCAATAAAAAAATCTTTGTGTGCGGAAGATTTCTCTGAAACAACAATTTTGCACTCACAGTAATGAGAAGGAATTCATTCTATTCTTCATGTAATCTGTAACATACACACACTGTTAAAAACTACATACTGTATTTCAAACACACACACTTATGTAACCATCAGCTTCATGTGAGCAAAACTCTCTTTCCCAGACAGAATATAGCTAAAACCTGAGTGGCTGGCTGGTTGCCATGGAGATGTTAGCCAATGACTGCCCTCTACTTCTGTTTTTTTTTTTTTTTTTTTTACAGACATGTGGACAGCACTAAGTTTGAACGTTGCCATGATCGTGATTATTTGACTGCTGATGGCAAAGATTACTCAATAATTTGCGTTATATAATTATTTCTGTGTGAAAAGAAGAATTTAACAATAATTTTAACTTTTAATATAGTGGTATGAAAAATCCCACACAGTGTGTCGTAGTGATGCGTCATCACTTGTGAATCCTGTTCCTGGACCATCCTCAAATGTATGACTGCAAACTGATGACGACATAGTGACAACAAAGATTATTGTGATGAAATGTATTTTATAGTCTTACTAATTGTTAAAATTCACAAATTGAATTACAGTTATTTTGATCATGCATATTTTTGCACTTTACATTTTTTTTTTGTGTTAGTGAACATACGAGTATGGTCTTAATTGTCCCACTGTTTTATTATTGGTGATCTTAATTATCTCACATTCACTCAACAGTGTATTAATATAAATAATAATAAACTACAGTATATATAATGAATAAATAACTGTAATGAAAAACATGAAAAAGGGAAAAAAATGTTTTTGTTGCAGTAGTGATGTTTTATGTTCCTGACCCCACAGTTTCGAAATCCAGAAAACTCCAAAAACCAAAACACATTTGGCCCCAAGGATTTCAGTTAAAGGATTGTGTACCTGTAATGATGATGATAATAATAATACAGTAATAATAATAATAGGAGAAAATGGGTGTGGGTGGTGATTTTGTATATTTATAGGGGTTCCGTGTTGTAGGCAGAAACAGCGCTGAATTCTCATTTGTTGCTATGGTATTATTGTGCCTGAGCAAAACCTTCTCAGACACTGCTGGTTGCACTCTTGTCCCTGTGCAAACATTGAAGAGTCGGGGTTTTGGGGGTGGTGGTACTCAAAGGATTGCTGCCAGAGGATGGAAGTTAATGATTGGTTTGCTTGCCAATGATTTAGGCAAGTGGCACCCATCATGCTGATGTCAGGAGGAAGAGGATCTCTTACATGGTATTTAGACTGGGTTTCTCTCTCCGAATGTGTAGGGCTTCCAGGAAACATAGGCAGCATTGGTTGGTTGAATGATCAATGATTTCAATATGGGATGATATCACATCTTTTTATCCTGTTGTTATGGGTGGTCCTGGCATGATTGTCATGGAAAGGTAATATTCACAGATAGATGTTATGGTAGTCATACCAACATGGGCACCGAAGTGCACTCAGACAGGGCATTTGTCTCTGGATGTGGCAGGTAAGGGGTACCCACCAGTATCCTTGGTGAGCGAACCAGTCAGGGCCCCCAATTCTCCTAAACTCGCACAGGGAAGGGTGCAACCATGGGAGTCTTGGAGAAGACTTCACTCAGGCACATTCTAAATAATCAACTAGCTACCAATGAGAATAATAACAACAGTGATAATGATAATAATAATAATAAATTTGCCAAACTTCTGTTAGTCTAGCTCAAATTTTTACCCATTTAGAACAAATTTTTTTTTTTAATCAGCTAAGTAAATCGAGGCATGTACGTATCTCAGTAGTTGATGATAGTACTTTATAATTATGATGCAGTAATTTATACATTGTGTTTATGAGGGTAGAGGTACTGCATTCCCTGTGGTGTATGATGGAATGACAAAATGTACAACATACCCCAAATTCATAATTTGACTTGTGTTAGGGAGCTCACAATTTATTTAATCTAAGTCAGTGGTTCTTGACCTTTTTACTACCACGCCTCCTTTGGTGGTTGGTCCGTCCCTCCACACCCACTTTGCATCTCCAGCCAAATAGATAAAATTCCCACCCAGCATTTCTTGAAAAAAGAAAATTTATGGTTGCTTTTAGTCATTTTATTTGAGCATGAATTCCTTACAAACAATATAGGACACAACATATTTACTGAGGTTATTTTCTTAAGTTAATGAGATATTTGACACTGCTTCTGAGCTACCAGATCTTGAATGCATGGTCAAATGCCAGATAGTGCACATTGTAAGTCCCCTTCAACTATCAGCCGGTTTCTGTACTTGGTTTTTACAGCAACAAGTATGGAAAATGCAGCTTCACAAAGATACGTGGATCCAAACATAGAATTTGAAGAGCCTGACATGAGATCAGAGGGTAAACAGAAAGGTACTTGACCCAGAACATCTCAAGATCCAATTCTTTGAAGTCTTCCTCAGGTGTGGAGTTGAACTTTAACTAAAGAAACTCCTCTTGGACTAATGAAGTATCAGCTGCATCACACTGAAATGGGTTCCTTTTGAATTTCCAAGCTTCACGTTTCTCATCTATATCTGGAAAGTATCTGATGAGTTCTGCTTTCAATTCAGTGAGATGAGTGATTATTTGTTTCTTAAATTCAGATTCAAGGTGTTTTTTAAAGAGAGCAGAATCCAAGTTACTAAAACAGGCTATATTTCCATTCTGAACTCGACATTTCCAGAGGTTGAATTTGGCCAAGAACACTCAAATGATTGTCATGGTGCATGATGATGTTGATGTTTTTCCCTTGTGGTTACAATAATTAAATATTAACAGACACCACATCTTGATCATAAAAAAACATGATTATTAAGAAACAAGTGAACTTGATTATAAATACTACTTGAACATAACCAAATAATGAATTGAAGTGCCACCAGCTTCTGATAAAATACAAATGAAAATCAAAACTTGTGAGTAACTAACAGAGCAACACATGCGTGTTCACAATTCACCAGTAAACTTCGTTAGATAAAACAACTGAGCTAAACATACCTCAACAGGCTCAACTGAAGAAACGTGAAAGAGAAGTAATTCTCACAGACGTGTGGCAGGCAACTGACTCTGGACTTGCGATGGGCCGGCTGCCGGTAACACATAAGTACAATTTATATCAATATTTACGGAAAATGTTAAGCCTAGTATCCTGGCAGAGTATAGAAAACTAAAGTTAATACAAGCAAAAACTAAAAGTGAATACAAGCAGTCTCCAGTTAAAGGTGGGGGTTCCATTCCCAGCTGAGCACCGCCAACCAAAAATTGGCAATAATAGCACTAATAACCCACTTAACAAAGTTAAGGGAGCACACGCCTCCGATTTTTATGGAATTTTTATATGTTATACATATATATAAGGTGATGTTCCAGGAAAAATTTGAGAGTTGATCGGCTGATTATTTTGGATTTTATTAAAAATAAAAATAAATAAAAAATTAAAAATGATTCACCTCCTTCATTTTTAGAGCTATTGCAATACGGCTTCAGAAAGTATATCACAGTATGAAAAAATAATGGGAAGAGTTTTCTACTTTTCCTTTTTTTTTTGGATGGGGGGATTTTCCCAAATTTGTATAATTTGATTATCACCGGTTCTTCACAACCTAAGAAAAATCTAGCCCCAAACAAATATTCGTCTTTCTTTCCTTTTTTTCCAATGGTATATTTAACTTTAAAATTGGCCTAAAAATAAAAAAGTTGGCGTTTGAAGTGCAAAAAAGTGAAAACTACCCAAAAGATCAACAAGTGGTTTTTTTTTTTTTTTGGAGCATTATTTTGGTTGATTTCGGCTCCAGGTCACCCCCTTCCTCTATAAAAGGGGGGCCGAGGTTAGGGTATCATCAAGTACCACCTGATATTGTTGCCTTGTTTGAAACCAAGAAACAGAAGTTTAGTAGCTACCAGGCTGATATTCTTGACTCATTTTCAGTCTTTTTTCACTTGTTTGGTCTTTTTGGTCTTTGAGTTTGATTTTCAAGCCTTTTGTCTCTCGAATGAAGAACTTCTTCTGTACTTTCACTTGTGCCAAACAGATGTGTTAGCAAGTTGAATTTCTCATAGCCAAAGTTGTGTTCAATTTCCTCAATAGATCAATTGATGGTGCCATTGCTAATTCGCTTGCTGGGGCACTAACCAGAGATTGGCACTTCATTAAAATATCAGTTAATCTATTGGCAGAGAATCGACCTGAACTTTACCCCTGCAATTTCCTACCTTGCAGACACTATTTTTATCTAACCAGAATTGATATAATGAACTTGTCATCATAACTCCCTTTTTCATCATCCTTTATTCATCAACTGTGAGCATATTTTTGAAGGTGAAAGTATATAGATTGTATTTAGAGTTACTGGATGTAAAAAGATAGCGAAAAACCAGAGTAAAAGTGTCCCACCATTAACCAATGCTACGCTGGAACAAGCCATTGTTGTTGTCAGACACTGCCAGACTGCCTGATATAAAAATCTGTAAAAAGGTGATACTTGTCTTACGGCCATTTATATTTTTTCATAATTTTAATAGTGGCGAAATGGAGATCATGCTCTTGGATAAATGGAATAGCCATAAAACCAGTTGGGAATGTTGTGTATTAACCAATTTTTTTATAATAAAGATAAATGTTTACAATTTTTTTAAACAGATGTTTTGACTCGCCCCAGGTTAGAGAACCACTGACCTAAGTAATCTAACTTAGAAAGATATTGGTGATTTTAATGCAGAGAATGTGCATAAGATGGAATTTTTTCTCAAACTTTCAGTGAAATTTGAGGGTGAAGAAATTCTTTACTTCTGTTTATTTTTAGGTAGTATTTTATTTTTTATAAACTATCCTGCTTCCAGACTGCTACCGCTCCTGCTAATGCAGCTTTAGCCAAACCACAAAGTTCTCCTAATGATTGTCAAAGTAATGTAAAACAAAAGTAAGTTTTTTGAAGAGCAAAAGTAAGTATTTTGTTGATTTTAATTTTTGAACTCATTTTTATCAGTTTTCTTTATTTTTTTGTTTTCATCATAAACAGATGTTATATACAAATATACATGGTTTGATAATTATGTACAATAACTCTTTTTAGTGTATTTTGAATACATACTAGAAACTGATTGTGTATATATTATTGCTTTAACTGGCATCTAAATACATATACTTGGGAGATCTAAAAGAAAGCCATGAAGATTACAATATACTTCACTGGTCCAGAAAGAACTTGTACCCTTTAAACTAAGTATTCTACATTGCCTTACCCTCTCATGACTTGTTGTAGAGCCCAAGTGCCTGTGCCTCCCCTGCCGATAGACCCTGAAAGCCTAGATAAAGTTGCTGTTGTTATCAAGCCAACAATAGAAGATGATCTTTTGGCCCCAACAAAACCATCAAAGAAGAAAAAGAAAAATAAGAAATCAAAAGAAGTCATTCAGCCCGATCTTTTAGGTGATCCATTGGATACAGCTGAAAGCAACAAGTAAGTATTTTCAGTTTCATCTGTTTTGAAAGTCATTTCTTTCGATTATATTAAAGTCCTATTTATCCAGACCCTTGGTATCCAGCTATCTTTATCAGGTGGAATGAGAATGATTGAAAAAGTATATTGTATGGTTTTGTTATGCAGTAGTTGAAATTAGCTCTTAAGCAGTAAACTCCAGTTCCTGCAACATGGACCACTGTGTATGTTTCCAGAGAGGATGCTGTAGGTTTATTGAATGTTTTTCTGAATAAAATAAAAAGAGGTGAAATTGAATCATTTCTCTTAGTGTTTCTGTAATTAAAGAAAACGCTGTAAATTTTTACTGTAATTGAAGATAGGAATAAGTAAAATTGTAAGCCCAAAGCTAAAAATGTATATATAATCACAAAGTGTGCATGTTGTGTTTAAGGCAGAAAGTTTATGATAGGCTAGCTAAGATCAAATGTGCATATTCCAACTCGTTCAGAATAAGAGTAGCATTTCAAATCGCAAAGTGATCGTGTAGCCTAAATGGTTTGAAATAAACTAACCTAATCG
The DNA here is from genome assembly GCF_040412425.1 of Macrobrachium rosenbergii. Lineage (NCBI taxonomy): Eukaryota > Metazoa > Arthropoda > Malacostraca > Decapoda > Palaemonidae > Macrobrachium > Macrobrachium rosenbergii. Next base: position 58,810,331 of record NC_089761.1, read on the forward strand.
TAGCCTAAGTCTTATACTATGACACCCAGGTAACTTCACTCATATTCCATTTTTCACTTAGAACATTGCATTGCGTTGTGTATATTAATCCAAGATATAAATGATATAAATGTACTGTTAGTTCAAATGGCGCATTCGATATTCCTAGTCTGAATTAGAATGAGATTGGCATGAGAACAATCTCTACTTCACAACCGTCTTCCAAACCACACCCAAAGTAATTCTCCTTACATTTAGATATGCATATCTCCTAAAGGAAATCTCCCTAAATGAACTTTAGGATGAAAAGGAATACTTAAGTGGACTTGAAGGCACCGACAACCATGGCTGCATTCCCTTTTCTTGAGTCCCTGCTAGATACAACTACACTGCATCAGAGCTGTGACGAGACTCCCTTCACAGCTGTCTTGACCACCACCAAATGTTCAACTAACAACCAAACAAACAACCGATTACAAGCACCATTACATGTATACTTACAATTAATTACACGAAACAGCAAAGCACAATGCTTTTCACAAATAAATACAAACACAACAAAACATGTCCTTCTACATAGTATGCATTTCCACTTTATGTAAATTTAAAAAGAATACATAAAAGTGCAGTGCAACTTGTGGAAAAGTACAGTCTCTCTTTTCGAAGTTTCGACATACTCCCCCACAAAAAAACCTTATGCCTACATTGTTTACAATAGTCCTGTTCTTATCAATGCCCTTCTGGCTTCTGCAGCTATTTGAGCAGTCTTTCTGCTCGGGCAGGTGCTTGACCGAATGTCTTCTGTTGCAGGATTAATTTCCCTTATCTCCTGCCACAGCTCTAAAGGGTACAACTTAATTACAGGTCTCATGAGCTGGCTATGGGCCATTCTTATAGTAGCCACTCTTGGGACCTTGTCCCGCCCCATCACAATCACTTGGCCCAACTTTTAGTTCCGTGGCCCCTCGTCATGAATGAGGACTACTTCCCCTAACTTGGACCAAGAGCCATGCATTTTTCCTACTCGATGAGTCTCTCTGAATATTTTTAAATACTCACTCTCCCATCTTTTTCACAGGGAATCTGTTCTCAGTGAACTCTCTCCTTCCATAGGTAGGGTCACCAGGGATCTCTTCCCAATTTACTACTTCTCTTGGGAAGGGCTTGAGCTTTCTTCCAAGGATCAAATGGTTAGGGGTTAAAATTTCCAATTGATTCAAATCCCCGGGCGCGTAACTTAATGGTCTATCGTTGATAATTCCTTTGAGTTCTACCAGTATACAGGTCAGTTCTTCAAAACTGATTAGGGCTTGATGTACGATCTTTTTTAGGCATGACTTAAGAAGTCCTATCAGCTTTCCCATATATAGTAATACAGTACCATGAACTTGTGCGATTCGAGTTGCACGAATTCACAGACACAAAATTTTTCATTGGAACCTAACTAATTGTCGCACATGAGTTTTTCACAGACATGCGAACACTGAGAAACCCCTGCAAAAGTGTTTGTTTAATTTGTTATGTAATTTTTAAGTTGTTTAGCTTTTATGTATAAATTAAATAACAATAAGTATTAAAAGTAATTCTCTGGTAGACATCAGAGGTGCCTCACACTGAGGGACCTGGGGCAACCCGAACAAACTGTAAGGTCTGTAAGGTAAAGGTCTCTCTCTCTCTCTCTCTCTCTCTCTCTCTCTCTCTCTCTCTCTCTCTCTCTCTCTCTCTCTCTCTCTCTCTCTCTTTTACTGAGATGAGAGAATTTGTTTGGTACTTGTATACAGGTATGTTTATTTGTTTTGTATGATAAATAAATTTTTTACCTAATAATAAGTACTAATTTTCAAATAATAATAATAATAAAACTGTAAATAAAAAATTCGTATCATTTTAAACAAACAAATTCTTCCCCCTCATCTTATGTAAGAAACTCAAAGGCAGAAGCTGTCAGACATGTCATTTAACATGACAAAAAGGGGAGTATTGCTGATTAGGGTCAGAGATTTCTTACTAATTTCTCTCTCTCTCTCTCTCTCTCTCTCTCTCTCTCTCTCTCTCTCTCTCTCTCTCTCTCTCTCTCTCTCTCTCTCTCAGTTAGCGCAACCTACATATTACTGTTTCTCTGTATCTTTAACTGTATAGTAGGTAATTTTAATTGATCTAATTTTACCTGTACTGTCTACAAACTGTAAATGTGCCGTTCTAAAACACAAAGACATAGAGCATTTCAGAGCAAAGAGAAGGAGACAATTTCAGAGCAGAGAGAAGGAGACAGAATAAAGAAGTTTTTAAAAACGAGGTTGAGAAGACTTCTAAAAATAGATCATTGGAATGGGGGGGAGAGAAATAGTTTACTAATGTTCACACACTACTGTATTCTTACGTTAACCATTTATTTCTTTTTTTCAGGGTAGTGTATTAAGCTAACTTTTCAATGAAATTACGATAACTTTAATTTCATTTAAAAGTTAAGTTTAATACTGAATTTCCATCTTTTGATATCTAATGTAAGAATAACTCACTCTCTCTCTCTCATATGTTATTCTCACCGTCTCCGTTAACCCTTAAACGCCGACTGGACGTATTGTACGTCAACTAAAATTGTCTGTCAGGTGCCAAGTGGACATACGGTACGTCGACTACAAAAAGTTTTTTTAAATATTCACGGAAAAATAGTTATAGGCCTAGTTTGCGAAAGATTTTAAATCACGCACCTTGAGGGGATGCTGGGAGTTCACGGATCACGCTATTGTTTTGTTTACAAGCGTTACCCAGCTGCGCATGCATGAATTTCTTTCTTCTCACACTACAAAGCATCAGCGACACATCTCAGAAATTCTTTCATCACTTTGTCGTAATTGTTGCACCGTTTGCTATTAGCCTTCACATAAAGTTTTATATATGAACATGTGCGCAATTTCATGTAGAATACAACAAAAAACAACCCATGGCTGTAGCTTATATAAGTTTTGAAATATTTTCATATAAATCACGATGTGCCAAAATTTCAACCTTCGGTGAACTTTGACTCGATCGAAATGGTCGAAAAATGCAATTATAAGCTAAAACTCTTACATTCTTGTAATATTCAATCATTTACCTTCATTTTGCAACAAATTTGAAGTCTTTAGCACAATATTTTGATTTATGGTGAATTTTTGAAAAAAACTTTTCCTTATGTCCGCGCAGTAACTCTGCCGAAAATCTCAGAAATTCTTTCGTCACTTTGTCGTAATTTTTGCACCGTTTTATATTAGCCGTTACATAAAGTTTTATATATGGAAATGTGCGCAATTTCATGTAGAATACAAAAAAAATAACTCATGGTTGTAGCTTTTATCAGTTTTGAAATATTTTCATATAAATCACGATAAGTGCCAAAATTTCAGCCTTCAGTCAACTTTGACTCAATCGAAATGGTCGAAAAATGCAGTTGTAAGCTAAAACTCTTACATTCTAGTAATAGTCAATCATTTACCTTCATTTTGCAACAAATTGGAAGTCTGTAGCACAATATTTCGATTTATGGTGAATTTCTTAAAAAAACTTTTTCCTTATGTCCACGCGCAGTAACTCGGCTGAAAATCTCAGAAATTCTTTCGTCACTTTTTCGTAATGTTTGCACCGTTTTATATTAGCAGTTACATAAAGGTTTTATATATGAAAATATGTGCAATTTCATGTAGAACACAACAAAAAATAACTCATGGTTGTAGCTTTATCAGTTTTGAAATATTTTCATATAAATCACGATAAATAGAAAAAATTCGACCTTCGGTCAACTCGACCGAAATGGTTGAAAACTGCAATTGTAAGCTAAAACACTTACAGTGTAGTAATATTCAATCAATTGCCTTCATTTTGCAACAAACGGGAAGTCTCTAGCACAATGTTTCGATTTATGGTGAATTTTTGAAAAAAACTTTTTATGTCTGCGTGTTACAAATTCATGCATCATTTTGTGATAATATTTTCTCTGTGTTGCTTTGATCGTTTTACAATTTGTTATATACCAAAATCATCGCAATTTAGTGTACAATACAACGAAAAAAAAATCACTCATTAGCTTTAACCGTTTTGCTCACAGCACGATTTGTATACAATTATATATGAAATTTTTTTTTGCGCTGTCATATATTTCAATATTTATATATGATAATGATATTTTTTTTAATTTCTGATGGTTGCATACTAAACTTCAGAAAATGACAAAAAAAGGAGCCAAAAATAAACTCTTAATCTTGAAAACTAAGCTTGCTGTGATTTGAAAAAACACTTTCTTTCTGCTTCAGCGCTAACTCCCAAACCCCGCCGGCATACAGCAGACACTTTTGCAAATAGAGGCTCGACGTTTAAGGTTTAAGGGTCTCTCTTTTTTTTTTTCATATTGTACTGTATACAAAATTCACATAAGGTATCAAGTTATGGGGTTTTTGAACACCTAAATTTAAAACTGTAAGTTTTAAATTTAAGTTCCCCATATTAATAGTGTAAAGGCAATAACTAAAGGGGCAAACTGTTTCATCACTAAGGCACTTGATAAAGCCACCCACCCCAACAAATGAACTAAGACATGTAAATTATTAAGAGAGAATGAATGCAAAAACTAATGAAACAAAAAATTTTGAAGAATACGTAGAGTAACTGTAAGTGGAAGGTTGTCATACTCCAGTATCGAATGTACACAGATGAAAGCTAAGGAAACTTATGTAAATCACACATGCACAATTTTTTAAATAAAAAAATTTAAATCAGGTAAAAAATCATTTAATGTAAGCACCGTAAAAAGAAAAGAGCAATGAAGTTGACTTTGTCAGTTATGCAGAAATTGAGTGATGCAGGCATTTCACCGCATGCATTGGAGGCCCCTCAGTCTTGACTAATACAAGTTGGTGTGACTGGGATTTTCAGGTCCAAGGGAATAGGGCAATATGTGGTATGGCCAGGGGGGGGTGAAATGTAATTAATCAAGGAAGGAATTGAATTATTTGAACAGTTTCTCAATAACAAAAGTTACGACTCGTGAGTCAAAATACAAGGGACAGAAAAGTACTTATTTCAAGAGTAAGTTTTATTAATCTCCAGAATTATATTTTTGTATCAGGAGTGAGTATGTTGCACGGTTAAGGATACTAAAACAACAAAGAGAAGCTCAAGAGTCAGATGCACAAAATTTACCCAGGTCTACAGGAAATGGTTTTCGACTTGCCTATCCTCCAAATATATCGCAATGGGTAAGTCATGGAACTTAAGTGATTTTTGCCATTTGGTTACCTATTGGCTTTATGTTGGTGTATTCTTACACTGAGATATTTGTCAACATATGATTAGATGGTTGTTAGAGCTAATTTGGATCAAGTAATTGTTAGAACTAATTTGGATCAAGTAACAGTTTATATTTTTTATTGTCATTTCTATGTTGAAGGTGCAGTCTTAAAATTAGAATACTTTTGCAGCTGGATCCAGAGAACCCATTTTATTTGCCACAGCATCTGCAAGATAATCCAGAAGAGTTGGAGAGGATACTCCAGACAAAAATGATTGCATCTTCATCTCCCAACCTTGACAACAGTACTATTACAACCTTACTTGAGTATGTTTCATGTATAGTTTGCTTTTGAACGATGCATGTTCATTACAAAACATGTAATGGATAATTGGTTCCACAAATGTTTGCACATGCACACACATGTTGAACTGTTAATACTGAACCCTGTTTAACATAGTCTGCTTCAGCTCAAACCCATTACTTGTATTCAGCATAAGGTTGTGGTCAGTGAAATCCCAGATAAAATAAAGAAAGAAACAAGTAGTTAGCTGGTAACTCTGCACATACCCTTAAGGATCCCGGAGTTGTCAGCAAGTAACTCACTCTGTATTATATCGTTCACTTCACTTAAATCCGATGTTTTCAGTTTGCAGGACTGCTTGATTCATTCTAGGACATGAACAATATAACATTCAATAATTTATTTCTCCGTTCACCTTATTTTCCTCATGCAGTAAAATAATTTAAGAGGAATTCAGTTTCCTTGGTAGATCATTATTATTGTCAATTAAAAAAATTCCCTGCTTATTTAGTCGGTAGTTAATGAAGGACAACTATTGTAAGTACTTTTCTTGACAGAGTGGGTAACTGGGTAATGTCAGGAAGGGTTAGCAAGAGAACACAGTTTCCTAACTTGGCCTACTGCTTTTGCATTGGCCAGATAGAAGCGATAGGTTAGTGTATTTTGGTTTATATATATATCACCATGAGGGAGACCTCTTCTAAGTCACCTCGCCCTCTTGAGCTTTGCAGTTACGTACAGTGTACCCTCATAAACTTGATTTGCTTTTATTTCTATTGAAACAAGTACAGTAACGTTAATAACACCACTGAATAACAAAGGCAGGTTTTGGGAAAATATTGCCCTTTCCTAAAAAATCTCCCATTCCTCACCCCTTGGTAATCTTTTAATCCTCTTCCTTGACCTAGTGACTGCTCAAGACCTTTATTCCAGGTAATGCCTTTTGGAGACCAAAACTTTGCCGGAGGCACAGATAGGCCAATGAAGGAGGTTAATCCAAAAAGAGAAAGTGGCTGGACCCATAGCAACTGGTCACCATGTGGCCAGTGCCCTGCCACATGGTCCGAGCAGCATAGAAAATGGACTGCCAAGTGAGAAGACACCACCATCTGGAAGGAGGAGAAAAATAATCTGCCCAGGCCTTAAAAGGCAGCACATGAGCAGAATCCTGACACTTGCCCCTTGATCCACTCCCTTAGAGCCTTGACCCTTTCTCCACGTGGCTGTTTTGAGCCTTAACTCTTTTATGCCCAAATGACGTAGTGGTACGTAAAATTACCCTACTCCCCTTCCTACCCGACTGACATTCCGCTACATAAAATTTACCGAAATTTTTTGTACGTGTGTTAGGAGTAAATTTTTTTTTCTATTCTGACAATTAGTGGTTTCCATAGGCTAAAGCATACCTTGGACCATGTAACTCAGGCATCAATACACCAGCCAAGCAGTTCCTGTACTGCGCATGCACAAATCCCTGGCATAGTAAAATTCTCACAATGAAATCAGCTGATCCTACCCATGCTTCTCTCTCGTATCTTACATTTTTTGTTTTTTACATTTTTTATAAAATGTGGGATTTGTATGTGGGATTACATTATTGGAAACACTGTTTCATACCCTCTTTTTCTATAAGTTTTTTCACCAACTGTACTTATTCGTTTTTCATTCTTTTATATGTCGATATTTAGAGAATTTTGTGGGCTTTATCTTAAAGAACAATTCATTCGCCTCACGGTTATAGTTTTTGAGCTACGAACGATAATGTTGAAAATGGTAACATTTTTTTTTTTTTTTCGTTTTGATCAACTTATAACATCAAAATGAAACTGTTGCCGTTACCAAAACCCTTTTTCTTGACCCTCACTGTATTCCTCAATCTTCCCTCTACATTTTCGAATATTTACAAAGGAATTCCTACGAAAAATAACCGAGATAGAGCTCTAAAAAAAAAAAGAACTTTCTTATCCTCTTCTCTATCAATTTTTTCACCAACTGTACTCATTCGTTTTTCATTATTTTATATATCGATATTTGGAGAATTTTTTTGGCTTTCTTATAAAAAAAGTTCATTTGCCTGACTTTCATAGTTTTTGGGCTGCAAATGAAAATGTCAAAATAAGTAAAGATTTTTTTTGTTAACTCAAATTTTTCGTATTTAGAGGGCTGGAAGTTATTCTGACTATTCCACCATAAAATATAAACATCAAGAAAAAAAAAAGACAGCAAAATGAACATTGTTGTCATAAAATTTCTATTTTTGCTGAATTTTTTTAAAAATTCATTTTTTCGTGCTGTCGAGCGCTCCCAGACACCTCAGATCTCTGGTAGGCGCGGCTCTCAAACTATAAAGATGCGAAAGTGTTAAGTGCAAGCCCCTTAAATTCTTGCCCTCCATGCTGGCGCTGAAGACAAGGACCCCTGTCTGTGACTACAGGCAGTTCCCTGGTTAGTGGCAGGGGATCTGTTCCGACGGTGTGAGATAACCGAAAATCTGCAATTTTTTGGTTATCAGTGCCTCTGTTTGGTATGTATCGGTGCCAGTACGCAATTATCAGCACCGATAAGTAGAAATCGGCGCAGATCAGCGCCGAAAATCGCTGATTTTTGTTGCTAGACAAACGCCGAAAAACCAGATTGCCAATAACCGGGAACTGCCTGTACAGTACAAGGTAATGTACCAGAAGTGAGGTTTTGAATCAGTCATGAATCTTCTATTCATCTACAGAAATTAGTTTCATTTCCAAAGTGCGATTTTCCACAGAGACCTGATTTGTTTATTGCAGTGAGTAAATATCCAGATTACCATGTGTTTACTAGTGGTTAGAAAGTAAGTATACCTTAGTTTTACCAGACCACTGAGCTGATTAACAGCTCTCCTAGGGCTGGCCCGAAGGATTCTGTGAACCCCTCGATTCTCTTTAATTGCGCTACCTAGTTTTTATAAGTAACCGAATGCGTTCTCGATTACAGGAGTTGGTAGTTGTGGAATCAACTGTTGATCTTGTGCTCATGCCGTGGTCCAAGCCATTGCACCTCACCCCACAGTGTCCTTTGAAGTTGATTTTTCCGAGTCCTGTTATTGTTTAATTTGTTGTAGTTGTTCGACACGACTCTCACAGTTGAATTATTTATCAAAAGTTACTCATACACCCTAGAACATAATAGACAAAAAACCAAAAAATGTTCACATTACTTGATTTATACAGATGGGTCTAAATCACAACATGGAGTAGGATATGCCGCTATATCTGCTACATCCCAGAACAAGCCATATCAATTATCTTTGCCTAATACTGTAATGCCTCAGTCTTCACAGCAGATTTGAGTGCAATCGCAGTAGCCATCAAAATTATAAAGCAAATATAATTCAATACTTTTGTGATTTTTAGCGACTCAAGAAGCTCTATAGAAGCTGTTCAAGGTTACTACTAAAAAAATAATATTGTACAGGAAATTAAATATGAACTCCACAAATTGTATAATAATGAAAAAAATATTGAAATATGTTGGATCTCTGCCCATGTAGGGATTAAAGGAAATAAAGAAGCTGATAAAGCAGCTAAAGAAGCAGTCCACATGGCAAGAGCAAATGTAAAAATCCTGATTAGTGATTACATAAGAGATATAGAAACAGTCGTTGTAAATAAAGGGCAAAATGCTGTATATGGAACGATAAACCTATAAATAATAAATTGAAACAAATAAAAACTAGTTTTGGAAAATGGATGTCGTCATGTCAGAGAGAGAGAGACACACACAAGTAACTCTGACGTGTTTGCGAATAGGCCACACTCATTTAACACATGGACACTTGATTAACAGTTCACATGGCCCTCCTCCCAAATGCTCAGAATGCAAAGTGTTGATAACAGTCAAAATGTGTTGTGTGACTGTCCAAAATATAACCAACAGCGAGTATCAACCTTTGGAAATAAAACGATGGGGGAAATTTTGTCAGAATCTTATACATTTTCAGTCAACCAAATTTTAACATTCATGAGGAAGTGTAACTTAATAGACAAAATATGAAACTAAGTAAATAATGAAAATACAAAAGCCAGTAGGGCATTTAATGAATAAAAAACAAATTTTTTGGTATTTTTTTCTGATTTTTAATTTTTAATTTTTTTTCGAAATCTTATTTTAATCTTTTTATCTTTAATTTTTTTGTATGTATGGAAATGAGCAAATGTATTTATTTTATACATGTGTTTCAGTATAAAAGCATGTTCATTATACAGTTTTCTCTCTTAAATTTTATTTTCATTCATTCTTCATCACACAAATGACTTATTTGGTCCCAGTTCTAGGCCTGTAGCCTAGACCTGGTATTTCATCCTAGTCCTTTGGGCCAGCCCTAAGAGAATGCGAATACCTGACTGATCCACGATACATTCTTAATGTAACCAAGCAGTTTTGGGTCGATGGGTGAGCCTGTTTGTGTGTGGTGGTCTCGTGTATGCATGCTTGGCATCTTGGGGTCTCTTTGCAGGCTGTGTTGGTGTGTTGGGTTAGGGAGGCTAGGCAGTAGAAGCTGCCTGGGTTTTCCCTTTCTGGTGCTGTTGGGGTCTGTGTGGGGGGCTTTTGGGTGTTGGGTGTGCACTTTGGATTCTGCACATCTCTTGCTTAACTTTATGGATTTGGCAGCTAGTTCTCCCTCCCCTGGATCTGATGACATACAAGCACTGGCAGCGACTTCTGGCGTGGAAAAGGATATTGGTACTGACTTACAGATTCCACCTCAGAAAGAAGGAACTGAGGTTGATGAAGCCTCTCCACAGGGAACTCCACAAAAGAAAGATTCTAAGAGTGATGAAAATCACCATGGAAAATTGACATTTCTGCATGCATATGAAATACCCCTTGCATGCTATTATGAGTCTATTTTTCTATCATTTAAACAATATGGGAAAACTTTAGAGATGACATAACGAACTTCAATGAAGCTGATGAGAAATTGGAAGCCTGGCTGTCTTTTGAGAAGCATGAAGTTGCCTTTAGTGCCACATGTTACATTGAAAGTATTCTTCTTCATATAAATGTTATATAAAGTGAGCACTTTGTGACAAATTCCCTATAAATTTAGATGTTTATCGCCCAGCTGACTGGAATGAAAATGAGTCTCCGACTCTTGAAAGTAATCTTCAGAGTATCTAAACTCCCCCAGTGGCTTACAGTAACTGCAAAAGAGGAGAATTATCATTATTCTAAATTCAGTAAATGTTTGCAAAAGAAAGTAGGCACTATAGGAAATGGTGACATTTCTAGATTTGGTAAGAAATCTGTTCTTATTCATGCAAATCCAAAACACAATCACTTATGCTTTGCAATTTAAAAGTAGATGACAATGAAATGTTAGTAGATATCAAACCCAATATTAATTTTAGTTATGGAAGAGGGGTAATCTTCAGTAGGAATTTATATGACTTCTAAGATGAGGAAATATTAGATATGTGTCCAAAACGGGTTTGACAGGTATGAAAAATTCCAAAAACTACAATGATGATTATTACTTTTGAGGATCATAATGCTCCCTCTCATTTGTATATAGAAAATGAAAGGGTGTCATACGCCCATACAAACAAAAACCATTACAGTGCTTCAACTGTTTCAGACATGGTCATCCTTCTTGAGTCTGTAAAAATGACAAGTTGTGTGGCAACTGTTCTGCACCAGCACATGTCAAATGCACTTTAGGCACTCAGTGCATTAATTGTAATTTGAGTCATAAGTCCAGTGATAGAAAATGCCCACGTTTTCAAATGGAAACAACTGCTCCACTAAAATCAGATGCAGAGCATATAAATGTGGGTTATGCTAGAAGACTTAATTAAGGGAAAGAATTATGCTAAGGCCTTGAAATCAAATATCAGCAAGCAAGATAAACCAAAAATGCCAGGTAGGCCAATGAATGCAAACATAAGTTCAGATATAAATGCCCAGCCTCCAGTTCAGAAATCAGTACCTCCAATTTTGGATATTACTCCCCATTCCTCTGCACCTTCTTCTCCTAAGATAAACAGCCCTAGGCTGTCATCTCGGGTGCTCTCTCTGCCTGATGTAGGAGAGGAACTCAAGCATGTTATTGCTGTCATAACAGGGGAAAATACCAATACACCTTCCCACTTTCCAATAGGAAAAGAGGGAGACTGCCTTCCTTTTCCCCTCATGTTACAAGACATGCTGAGACACCTAGCAATAGCTATGAAATATTGTCTATAAACAAAGTTTATGGATCAAAATTGCCTAATGAGATAATTCACTCAAAAACTACTGTTGATATACACCACAATCCTCACCAATCAGATAAGCTACATAATGTTATAAAGAGTGTAAAACCAAAAATATCTTGACTGTCATTTAAAAAATCATCAGGAAGTAGCAGTTAAATGAAAAATTCAGAATTGAGTGTTCTAGAAGATAACCGGCATTTTCTCCACCTTGCAATGGAAGTGCCAAGGTCTGAGGGGTAAGTATGAAGAGCTTAAGACATTCATGATTTCTCTCCAGTTTTTATTTGTTTACAGGAAACTATGTTAGATATTAATTCTCCTTTTCCAAGGGAATACACTGCATACTGAACTGCTTATAATCCTCAAGTAGGAAGTCATGAAGGGAGTTTGGTTTATATTTGCCATGACATTCCTCAGATATCTTTAAGTCTGCAAACTCCCTTTCAAGCAGTAGCATTGCAAGTAGAATTAATTCGTAAATATACTGTTTGTTCTCTCTACTTAACTCCCAATGATGATGTCTGCTATAATGATGTAGTAGGGTTGATTAATCAACTTCCTCAACCGTTTTTTCTTGTAGGAGACATGAATAGTAAACATCCATTGTGGGGTGATGTTTTAACTAATAATAGAAAAGGCAATCTCATAGGATCACTAGTTGAAAATGAAAATGTAGGGATGGGATTCTTAACCCTTAAACGCCGAAGCCCTATTTACATAAACGTCTCCCGTATACCGGCGTCATTCGGGAGCTAGTGCCGAAGCTGAAAAAAAGTTTTTTTCAAAAAATCACAGCACGCTTAGTTTTTAAGATTAAGAGTTCATATTTGGCTTCTTTTTTTTCTCATTGCCTGAAGTTTAGTATGCAACCATCAGAAATGAAAAAAAAATATCATTATCATATATAAATATTGGAATATATGACAGCGAAAAAAAAAAAAACTCGTTTATAATTGTATACAAATCGCGCTGTAAGCAAAACGGTTAAAGCTAATGAGTTAATTTTTTTTAGTTGTATTGTACACTAAATTGCGATGATTTTGGTATATAACAGATTATAAAACGATTAAAGCAACACAGAGAAAATATTATCACAAAATGATGCATGAATTCGTAACCCGTGTACGTAAAAAAAAGTTTTTTTTCAAAAATTCACCATAAATCGAAATATTGTGCTAGAGACTTTCAAGTTGTTTCAAAATGAAGGAAATTGATTGAATATTACTAGACTGTAAGTTTTTTAGCTTACAATTGCATTTTTTTACCATTTCGATCGAGTTGAAGTTGACCGAAGGTTGATTTTTTTTCTATTTATCGTTATTTATATGAAAATATTTCAAAAATGGTAAAAGCTAAAAGCATGATTTATTTTTTGTTGTATTCTACATGAAATTGTGCACATTTCGATGTATAACACTTTATGTAACGAATAATATAAAACGGCGAAAAAATTACGACAAGGTGACTCAAGAAATGCTAGGATTTTTAGCGGAGTTCGCGCGCGCGAATGGAAGGGAAAAGTTTTTTTCAAAAATTCACCATAAATCGAAATATTGTGCCAGAGACTTTCCGTTTGTTGCAAAATGAAGGTAAAGGATTGATTGTTACTAGAATGTAAGAATTTTGGCTTACGATTGCGTTTTTCGAGCATTTCGATCGAGTTAAAGTTGACCGAAGGTTGATTTTTTCTATTTATCGTTATTTATATGAAAATATTTCAAAAATGGTAAAAGCTAAAAGCATGATTTATTTTTTGTTGTATTCTACATGAAATTGTGCCCATTTTGATTTATAACACTTTATGTAACGAATAATATAAAACAGCGAAAAAATTACGACAATGTGACTCAAGAAATGCTAGAATTTGTTGCGGAGCGAAGGAAAAAGTTTTTTAAAAAATTCACCATAAATCGAAATATTGTGCTGGAGACTTTCCGTTTGTTGCAGAATAAAGATAAATGATTGATTGTTACTAAAATGTAAGAATTTTGGCTTACGATTTGCGTTTTTGAGCATTTGGTCGAGTCAAAATTGACAGAATGTTAAAATTTTGTCAGTTATCGTGATTTAAATGAAAATATTTCAAAACTGTTAAAAGCTAAAAAGAATGATTTATTTTTTGTTGTATTCTACATGAAATTGCACACATTTTGATGTATAACACTTTATGTAACGAATAATATAAAACGGCGAAAAAATTACAACAAGGTGACTCAAGAAATGCCAGGATTTTCAGCGAAGGAAAAAGTTTTTTCAAAAATTTACGGATGCCCCTCAGGACACCCCGATGCTTCCTAGGGGTCGTAAAAGGCACGGGATGTGGTCCTTGGTCCCCTTCAGTCACACGTGGCCGCACAACATGGTGTTGAGAAGCTGGGTCATCTTGGGTGCTTGGTCCCTCTCCAGCATCCCAGTCTAAAACTTGTCTCACACGCTCACTACCGACAGGCAATATGCGCCTTTCATGGTCCTGACGACGTTGGGACATCTCTGCAAACGTCCTGTTGCCTCACAAACACGCAAACACTCGCCAAAGTTCTGCAAAACACGGATCGTCAAAAAATCGCTCTCGGACGATGCGGCGCTGATGCTTTCTGGCACGGGAAGGAGAAATTGGCGCATGCGGCGTCTGGGTGACGCTTATAAACAAAACAACAGCTTGATCCGTGAACTCCCAGCATCCCTCAAGGCGCGTGATTTAAAACCTTTCGCAAACTAGGCCTATAATTATTTTTCTGCGAATATTTAAAAAAACATTTTTAGTCGACGTATGGTACGTCCACCTGACACCCAACAGGCAATTTTAGTCGACGTATGGTACGTCCAGTAGGCGTTTAAGGGTTAATAAAGGTGCATTACAGGCACTTGACTAACCCCTTGGTTTTAAAAATTCAGCAATGGGTGTACCTATTATTATACAAAAGAACACACATTAGTTTTTGTTGGGTTCCAGCACATGCTGGTGTGTATGGAAGTGAAGAAGCTGACAGATTGGCCAAAGTAGCAGCTCTAGATTTACTTCCAAGGAGGTGTCCACTTTTATATAATGATTTCTTCCCAAGCATTAGAAAATTTATAATTAATTTGTGTAAGGAGCATTGGAATAGTATAGGGGAAAATAAAATTCAAGAAATTACAGATGTTATATATCCTTGGAAGTATGGCAGTATACCTAGAAGATGGGAGATGGCTGTTTGCCGTTTAAGGATTTGGCATACTCGCCTAACACTCGGCTTTTTGATGGCTGGGGAGAATCGACCTTTTTGTGAGGATTGTCTGGTCCCCTTGACTGTGAGGCACTTCCTGGTTAGAAGCCGTTACCTCTCTGAGGCTCTTGGTCGGGATCGCAGGCTCATCCTTGCCAAGATCCTTGGAGAAGATGTGGTGTATGATGATGCCAGTGGCAATTTTAGATTTATTATCGACACCGGTCTTCTCCCAAAGATGTAATAGTTGATTAATTTTATTTGATCTTTTTATTGTTTTTATAACAGCTATGTTCTTCATTTAATTGACATCAGCATCAATGACCCAGTTGTCACAATGCCAGATAACTCAAAATCTTTCATTCATTATAGTTTATTAATATTTATATTAATATACTGTTCAGTGAAAGTGAGATAATTAAGATCATCGATAATAAAATAAGTGGGACAGTTAAAACCATAATGTTCACTAACACATTTTTTCAGCAAAGCATTCAATTAAATGCAAAAATATCCATGATCAAAATATTTGTGATTCAACTTGTGAATTTTAACAATATGTAATCCTATAAAATACATGTCATCATATCGCTCTTGGAGAGGATGGTCCGAGAACAGGAATCGCAAGTGATGAAGTATCCCTACAGCAGACTGTGTGGGATTTTTCATACCACTATAGTAAAGTTAAAATTACTGTTAAATTCTTGTTTTCAAGAAGAAAAAATTATATAAATCAAAATTATTGAGTAATTTTTGCAAGCAGCAGTCAGATACTGTAATCATGATCATGGCAACGTTCAAACTTAGTGCCATACTGTGTACACAATTTGAGATCGAAATGTCTATAAATAGAATAGAAGTAGAGGGTTGTCATTGGCTAACAGCTCTCCATGGCAACCGGCCAGCCAATCAGGTTTGAGCTTTATTCTGTCTAAGAAAGAACATTTTGGTCACGTGAAGCTGACGATGACGTAAGTGCGTGGTGTTTTAAATATAGCATGTAGTTTTTAATAGTGTACAGTATATATTTTACTGATTACATGAAGAATAAAATGAATTCCTTCTCATTAATTTGAGTGCAAAATTGTTGGTTCAGAGATCCTTTGGCAACAAAGTATATTTTTATTATGCTTCAGCAGATTTTACTAATGCTATGTTGACATATCTTCAAAACAAAATTTATCTCTTGAATCTCTCGAGGACTATTAATCCATTTCTGTTTACCAATGCTGGTTACACCCTTTATAGTCCACGCAACTGACAACAACAAAATTGTTTTTTATTTTTGTCTTCCAAAGCTGTATTACCTGTAGTACACATTTTTAAAAACATTACGAATACACACACACACACACACAGTGTGTGCATATGTGCTAATACCTATTGGTTAAAGATACTCAGATTAGCAGTATCTTTTCCTTAGGGAGACAGAGAGAAGATAGTGAGAGAGCTCATCTCTTTAATCTCTTGAGAAATGTTAATCCATTTCTGTTTCCCGTTTCCACACGACTAACAACAACAACAAAATATTATATATATATATATATATATATATATATATATATATATATATATATATATATATATATATATATATATATATATTTTTTTTTTTTTTTTTTTTTTTTTTTTCTTCCAAAGATATGTTACCTGTACTATATGTTTTTTAAAACATTATGAACACACACACAGTGTGTGCATATGTGCTAATACCCATTGGTTAAAGAGGCTCAAATTAGCAATATCTTTTACCCAGAGAGAGAGGGTGCGTTTTGTACAATGGCAAATATGGTACTGGTTCTGAAGCACTAGCACCAGCAATCTGTTTTTGTTTATCCATATTAACAACAATTTTTGTATTTCATCTATTATTGGAGGCCTCTTTTTTCTCATGCTTGTAATCCCCTTAGCAACACTAGTACTTTTTATTAGATCTGGGTACCTTAAACTGAGAAGCTAAATCAGTCACACGAATGCCTCTTTCATACTTTTCAGTAATCTCTTTTTTGAGTTCAATTGTGGTTCTAACCATTTTCCTTTTCTGCTTGTCTGCAGTGGCTTTCTTGGGACCCATGTTTTTATCAAAATACAGTACAAAAGCCACAAAAACTTAGGAAATAGATCAAAACACTCGAAGCACAGCTGAGTGGGTTTAAACAGTTCCTGGGAACAACACCAACTAGCGCCGATTGACTGAAACACAAAACACTTTGTTTACAAAAATCACATGGTTTATCAGGTCGGATTCCGGTTTTTTGTTCTAGCTCCGATGGAAAATTTGCTTGAAATTTTGCTTCGAAATCCAATTATGTTGAGTTCTGATACAGTCAAGAACTGGGGTTCTACTGCATCCAGGAATGCATATTGGTTGGACATGTCAAACCAAGGCTAAATTCTTAAATGTATGGTGAAAATAGCAAAATCAATGAGGGTTCTGGGAAGAAAAGGTGTTTACCCTTTTCAAAATGGATTTTTAATTCCCTCACAGCCTTTGCCCAGGTTGTTACAAACTGTAAAAGACAAATTCGATATATCACATATAATAACATACAGACTAATTAAGATGGACTTGAGCTTTTCTTTGCCTGCCTATGGCTCCCGATTCACCAAAATGATGAACCACAAAGTAATGTTGGGAAGGGCATTGAGGGCCATCTCTTGGTGCTACAGGTGCCAAGGGACGTGGATGAAAGATATGAAGGAGGTCTTATCATCTGAAAACTGGCATGCCATGAAGGAGCACATGGCTCCAGTGGGGAAGGCTCTGTCTTACATGGCCAAGCATGTGACCCATGTGTGGGCTAATCATCCTCAAAAGGAGGGAGTCCTGCTTGTCATTAGCTCATAGTCGCATCTCAGTCAATAGTTGGCTCTGCCAAAAGAATAGCCCCCTCATGGGTGTGTCCATGAACTTGCCTCCAGAGTTGCTGAGCCAGGAAGTAACTGAAAAGAGAGAGGATGTGAAGGACTCCCTCTCGGCGGCCTCACTCACGTCTGCTTCAAGGGGGCAGTTGATCAACACAGTGGCCCAGAGTAGGCCTACACTGACCTAGAGACAGTCATTTCCTCCTGGATTTTGACAATAGGACCTCCCAGCCTCTCGGGGAAAACCAAGTGAGGAAGGCAGTCAGTCCTTCCGGACCTCCTAACCCCTCCATCCTGAGAAGCGAAACAGTTTGGAGAAAGAGGAGGAATTAGATGGGGTTTGGACGTTCCACCGCCACTTCAGAACAAGGTGGGTGGCTGTCTGGGGAACAAGGGACCTGGGTGGCAGCAGTGCGGAGTAGAGGACCTGTCAGGGTCGTGGGATTTGTCAGACATGGTTAGAAAATTCAAGAAGAGTTGCTCTTCTTGAGAACTAAAACCCCCAAAATGGGAGCATCACCAAGGTCCTAGCTTCTCTGAGGAAAGTGCCCTATGAACTGTTCAGGAGGTCTTCAGACTGGGACTTTACCTTAAAATCAGTTATCCTTTTGGCACTGGCATTGACGAAGAGGGTGGGCAAACCTCATGGCCTCACACACGACGTGACCCACAACCTTAGATGGATATCGATGGGCTTTACCTTCCTCCCAGAGTTTGTGACTTAGACTCAAAACCCCTCCACACACGACCCAAGGTTCGATGTTTTCTCAGTTCCTTCACTTAAGGACTTCGAAGGTAACGAACAGGATGAAATAGTGCTATGCCCAGTGAGAGCTTTGAGAGCCTAACTTAAATGTACAGCCCCCCACGGACCCATCAGGTAGACTGTTCTTAAGCATGGCTTGAGAGAAGAGTGAGGTATTAAGGAACACTATCTTCTGGCTGAGTGAGGTTATTGGGAGAGCATACCGTTTGGAAGGTAATGAAGACCCTGCCCCAGCCAGAGTCAGGGCTCATGACATAAGGGGAGTAGGTCTGTCGGTGGTGTTTAAGAAGTACCACGCGTTAGGGCAGGTCGTCCAGGCTGGGTTCTAGAAGAGGCAGACTACATTCTTTTCTTTCTACCTTAAGAATGTAGCATACAAGTCCTTAGATACCTTCACCTTGGGTCTGGTGATGGCTGCACAATAAGTCATTTGATGACCTAGAGCCCTACGAGAGCTCCATTGGGAGGGGAAGGTATCACCAGCTACAGTATGAGGAAAAAATTAGTACACCACATCAGCTTACACCCTTGCAAGTCCTTGGGGGTAGTAGGGGTAACGTTCCTACATGTTTACCTGAGAGATCATCCTCCCACCTTCAGGTGAGGCTCCATATATGAAAATGTAGGTTCTTATACTTGTCGGAACAGATACATAATTAAAAATAGATTTGTATTTTTCCTAACATACGAACCTACGCTTTCATATCGGTAAAGTTACTCTCCTTGTACCACCCACATAGTTTCGATCTTTCATTCCTTCTAGGAGGTTGAGCGGAGCTGTGTACGGGCTGTCTCAGACACAGGAAATTGGTATCAGGTCACACCACGTGACCCAGGTAGCGTTAGGGTTTTGTTTTTCAGAGACTAGTTGAGAACAGCCAAAGCTAGGTAAACATGTATGGAGTTCTCCATATATGAAAGAGTAGGTTTGCATGTTAGGAAAAATACAAATTTCTTTTTAATTTGGTATTTTTATTTGGTAAACACATTGTATATTATTGTACTGCTGGTAAGTAAATTGCAAAACCTTATATAAATTCTGATTATTTTATCATGAATATATAAATTATTGCATCTACAGTCTTTATTGGAGTGAAATGCAGTACCATTATTTTTCTAGACATTTATGAGATATTTATCCCCAATTTATCAGCCAGAGCAATTATAGCTACCTTTTCCTGTTTAACAGAAATTATGGTACACCAACCAACCTGGAAATCTGGCAACCCCTCCAGGTGGCCCCTAGCCATCAGTCTTGTCACCTTTAAAATTGTTAATCATGTACAGACAAAATTTTGGAACTTTGCAGTTACTGGGAGGCATGGGCCAATTGCAGAAATAAAGCCATTTATTTTGGCCATCCCAGAGTCTGGTAACTCTCCAGAGGAATTGACAATACTCATCCTTCCATTTAAATGGAAAAAGCTTCCACTGGATATGAATACTTAGCAGTTCAGTACCTGTACGGTTAAAATCTCAGTTGGAACTGCCACTTAGGAGTTCCATGCAAGGTTCCACCTCCACTCCATTTTAACCTCTGCCACTATCCTGGAATTGACTACAAGGGAGTTTCCAGAGTCTTCTAGGAATGTTCTGGCTGCTCTTGCAAAGACACTTAAGCATTCCTTATGGGATGTGCTTTTGTAATTTTATGGAATGGTGCCTCAGGGATCAAAGAGAAACATTGGTGGGCTCAGACATGGGGCTCACCAATGGCACCTTCCTGTTACATTCTTCCCCTTTTTGCCATAATCCCTCTAAGAAGATTAGAATGAGCTCAACAGAACTGTACAGTATCTGCCGTGCTGGGTAATTTGGAACCTGGGAAACAATGTTCCTGAGAGGTCTAACCTTCCCCAAACCAAAGCAGCCCCAGCATGACCTGGAATCATACAAGTCTCCAGTTGCCCCTAGTGTCTTACCAGTAACAAGAGAGGTGGGTAGTAACATAAGCAGCAGCTGTAACAAAAACATCCCTTTCATGGCAGACAGAGGCACATTTGTTGAGGAGTAGGCAAAGCCATACCTAGAATGCCTGGAGACAGTCATTTGCAACCACATATGCAGTGGAAGTCTTTCCCTTAAGGGCAAATTATCACCAATGGGTTGGGATGGCAATGGTCACATCCCTCCCACCCCTAAAAGGATTTATCCAATAACTGGATCCTTCCTTGGGGAAGTGTGGGCGAAAGGCTCTTATAAAGGGAGCTATAGAGAAAAAAGTTAAGTATACCTTAGTTTAACCAGACCACTGAGCTGATTAACAGCTCTCCTAGGGCTGGCCCGAAGGATTAGACTTATTTTACGTGGCTAAGAACCAATTGGTTACCTAGCAATGGGACCTACAGCTTATTGTGGAATCTGAACCACATTATAGCGAGAAATGAATTTCTATCACCAGAAATAAATTCCTCTAATTCTTCATTGGCCGGCCAGAGAATCGAACGCAGGCCTTGGAGAGTGCTAGCCGAGTACGATGTTGACTCATCAATGAGGAACTGGGAGCTATAGAGAAAGACAAGTTCATCTGTCACCAGTGTTCCCAAGGATGACTTGGAATGAAACCTGATCATCAGCCTGTTTCTTAAGTATGCATGTTTGCTCATTCTGCTTGAGATCCATACTCTCTCTTCAGTCTAAAAGATGCTTAGTGGCACTTTCAATTGCTGTTCCCATCCCAACACTTCATAGGGTTGAGGATAGATAGATAGAGATCTGTTTATGACTCTTGTGTCTATCAACCATTAAAAACAAAAAGTTACAGTGGCATGTAATAATGTATGCTTTCTGTCTACAGCAGGAAAGCTTACTAAAAACATGGATGTTTGCTCATCCATACACCTTCTACCATATGCTTTTGAACTGATGAAGCATCCGTATCATCCAATTAAAGTGATATGACTACATATTAAATAACATTTTGCTTCTAAGCCAATAAAAGCACAAAACCTCACCATCTGTCTGTCTTTGTGTGTCTCTCCCTCTTTGCTTTGTCATTTTATTTCATGTTTTGCTTTTTGGTCATTTTATGCAGTGAAAATTGCTGTATAACAAAATACCAAGAAATATAAAATGAGAAATGATGAGAAAGAAAGGGAAGGTAGGTGTATGTACTTGTGTGTGTGGGTGTATTCATGTGTTTGCTGTAGGCTGTACATAAATAGGGGAGTTTCTCAGCAAGGAGTCAAATGTTATCTCTCTCTCTCTCTCTCTCTCTCTCTCTCTCTCTCTCTCTCTCTCTCTCTCTCTCTCTCTCTCTCTCTCTCTCTCTCTCTCTCTCATTGTGCATGATTATTTTATTCAGTAATATCCTTTAATAAAATGTGAAAAAAACATATGATAAAACATAAAATAAAAGCTCTAAAAAAAAGTCAGATGCCTGCTTACCCTTAAAACACCCATCCTGTACACCATTCCCACCCTCTCCCTGCTTGGGAAACTCCTTCACCTGCCAGCCATCCCCTCAGCAACACTTCTGCATGCTTTTTCCCATTGGGCATGTTGCTAACACCTCTTTCCCTGCTCAGCATTGCCAATTGCTCACTTGCTATCCTGCCCAACCTTCTGACACCCCCTCCCACGAAAAAACTCTTTCCCCAAACCTCCCAATCCCCTAAAACCCTTTCTTGGCTTGTTTATTAGTGTAAGCAATGTTACCAACACTTCTTTAGCCCTGTGCAGAGTTGCCAACCATCAGAATAAGGTTTTTTCAGTTTTTATGGAATTTATACAACCTATAAATATTATCATCTTTGGTCCTTGTGGGCCAGTTCCTTATGGATAATTTCAAGTTTGGATAATCTAGGGATTACTGTAGGGGAAATAATTGAATTGAAATGTATATGGTCTCAGTTCTATTGGCAGTTACATGTAAATTGCTCTCTCTCTCTCTCTCTCTCTCTCTCTCTCTCTCTCTCTCTCTCTCTCTCTCTCTCTCTCTCTCTCTCTCTCTCTCTCTCTCTCTCTCAGTTCCTCGCTGGTGAGCGGGTTCCGTTCTCAGCTCCCACTCTGTTGGTCGCGAGTTCGAATCTCCGACCGGCCAGTGAAGAACGAGAAATTTGTGGTTCGGATTCCACAATAAGCTGTAAGTCCCATTGCTAGGTAACTAATTGGTTCTTAGCCACGTAAAATAAATCAAATCCTTCGGGCCAGCCCTAGGAGAGCTGTTAACCCTTTAACGCCGAAGCCCTATTTACAAAAACGTCTCCCGTATACCGGCGGCGTTCGGTGAGTTAGCGCTGAAGCGGAAAAAAGGTTTTTTTAAAAAAATCACAGCACGCTTAGTTTTTAAGATTAAGAGTTCATTTTTGGCTCATTTTTTTTGTCATTGCCTGAAGTTTAGTATGCAACCATCAGAAGTGAAAAAAATATCATTATCATATATAAATATTGGAATATATGACAGCGAAAAATAAAAAACTCGTATATAATTGTATACAAATCGCGCTGTAAGCAAAACGGTTAAAGCTAATGAGTTAATTTTTTTTAGTTGTATTGTACACTAAATTGCGATGATTTTGGTATATAACAAATTTTAAAACGATCAAAGCAACACAGAGAAAATATTATCACAAAATGATGCATGAATTCGTAACGCGCGGACATAAAAATTTTTTTTTTTCAAAAATTTACCATAAATCAAAATATTGTGCTAGAGACTTCCCGTTTGTTGAAAAATGAAGCTAATTGATTGAATATTACTAGACTGTAAGTTTTTTAGCTTACAATTGCAGTTTTCGACCATTTCGGTCGAGTTAAATTTGACCGAAGGTAGAATTTTTTCTATTTATCGTGATTTATATGAAAATATTTCAAAACTGATAAAAGCTACAACGAGTTATTTTTTGTTGTATTGTACATGAAATTGCGCACAGATTCATATATAAAATTTTATGTAACAACTAATGTAAAGCAATGCAAATATTACAACAACGAGACGAAAGAATTTCTGAGATGTTCGGCCAAGTTACCGCGCAGACGTAAGGAAAAAATTTTTTTTTTTTTCAGAAATTCACCATAAATCGAAATATTGTGCTAGAGACTTCCAATTTATTGCAAAATGAAGTTAAACGATTGAATATTACTAGAATGTAAGAGTTTTAGCTTACAATTGCGTTTTTTTACCATTTTGGTCGAGTTAAAGTTGACCGAAGCTTGAAATTTTGGCAGTTATCGTGATTTATATGAAAATATTTCAAAACTGATAAAAGCTACAACCATGAGTTATTTTCTGTTGTATTCTACATGAAATTGCGCACATTTCCATATATAAAACTTTATGTAACGACTAATATAAAACAGTGGAAACATTACGACAACGTGACGAAAGAATTCCTGGTGCGGACGTAAGGAAAAGTTTTTTTCAAAAATTCACCATAAATCGAAATATTGTGCTAGAGACTTCCAGTTGGTTGCAAAATGAAGGTAAATGATTGAATATTACTAGATCGTAAGAGTTTTAGCTTAAAATTGCGTTTTTGACCATTTAAATTCGAGTCAAAGTAGACCGAAGGTTGAAATTTTGGCAGTTATTGTGGTTTATATGAAAATATTTCCAAACTGATAAAAGCTACAACCATGGGTTGTATTTTGCTGTATTGTACATAAAATTGCGCACATTTTCATATATAAAACTTTATGTAATGGCTAATATAGAACAGTGCAAAAATTACGACAAAATGATGAAAGAATTTATGAAATTTTCAGCTGAGTTACCGCCCGTGCATAAGAAAAAAGTTTTTTTAAAAATTCACCATTTCGGTCGAGTCAAAGTTGACGAAGGTTGAAATTTTTGTAGTCGACGTCTTGATACGTCCACTCGGCACCCAACAGACAATTTTAGTCGACGTATGATACGTCCAATAGGCGTCTAAGGGTTAATCAGCTCAGTGGTCTGGTTAAACTAAGATATACTTAACACACACACACACACACACACACACACACACACACACACACACACACACACACACACACACACACACACTCTCTCTCTCTCTCTCTCTCTCTCTCTCTCTCTCTCTCTCTCTCTCTCTCTCTCTCTCTCTCTCTCTCTCTCTCTCTCTCTCTCTCTTGTTATTTTACTTATATTGTTATTTTACTTAAGGTCTCGAGACAGTGAACTAGACCATATTTGCATCCAGATGAAACAGAGCTAATTATTGAGGGTGAAAGGACATCAACTTACAGAAGTTAGATATATGAATTAAGTAAAGGAGATTTTGAATTAGGCATAATGGGGAATAGGCACGTATGAATATACAAAAGCAAACTTGAAGGATAGGGCAAGACACAAGTCTTTTGTCTGAGATGGTCTATAGTCAAAAGTACTTCATAACTAAAATGGACTTACTCTGGTAAGTTTATCAGTGCATATACTGTAGTTTGTTTTTTAGTGAATCCATTTAAAACTATTAACAGATACGTTCCTCAAACAATTTTTTTTTTGTGACAGGATATTTTATGTAGTAGAGTGTTAATATACAAAAATTGGTCTGGTGACTATAACACTGTATTACCATAGGACTTTCATTACAAGAGAGCTTCCATTCCTCTCAGTCTAAAAGTGTCTGTGTTAAATAATTTCAGTGCATAAGCATACTGTCTGTGGTTCGATTTGATTCTTGATCTTATTTCAGGAAAATATCTGGGAAAATCATTGATGCCTTGCCATGTTCCATAAGAGTGTATAAGTATAATAATAGTATAGATGGTTTTATTTGATAATTTGGTGATGGGATTCCTTGTTCCAGATTTGTTTATGAGTGGCTGAAAGCAGAAGGTCCTATGTCAATAAATGATGACCGTCTGAGACAGTATGTTGCAGAGAATTTCCCACAAGATGCCTTAAATCATGTTAACCACTGTGGCGGCATTAAGCAGTTTTTAATGCAGTCAATTGACTTCGCAATGATAGATGAAGTAATATGTGTAAGGGACCATGTTGTTCGAGCCCAAGAGTTGATTAGAAAAAATGTTTCTGAGCGCATGATGAGCTCCAAATTCCTCATCAGGTATGTATGGGTGCATGTCTATGTTAGTGAAGTTAGAAATAGAGGCTTCATAAGGAATGGACATTAAGTATTAGATATATTCTTGAGATATAGAATCCGCATTTTTATTTCTTTTCCTTTTAATAGAAAGCAATGAAAACTTTGTTATATCATGAACATTAGAATTTCATTAGCTTGTTAGGTGTTTGCTTTACTTTTAATTATATAATTATAATGATTTGACTAGTATAGCACATGCTGACTTGAAATTTTATTTGGCTTGGGTTCTTTTACAGTGATGGCCGAAAAGCTAAAAAATTCTCACACCTTCTTGATGATACCAAAAGCAGCTGTTCATCTTCATCATCTACCTCTCTTTTTGTCGGCTCTGGGGTGTCATCTCACACTTCTCGAACCACGTCTGACTCGCTTAACCCAGTTTTAAAGCCACTTAAACTAGATTCTATCAGAGTCAGTTCCACAGATTTGCTGTCTCCTAAAACTAAGCAAAAATCACAGAGTGTAGTAGATCTTGATTCATTTACAACTGATCTTCCGAAAGCAAACTTGGACCATGTCAGACCTAAGAATAAATCCACCATGGAAGGCTTGAGTGACCTTGACTCCTTTGAGGTAAGTTGTAATATATTTATTCTTTTTTTTATATAGTTTTATTTTGAAATTTTATTATCCATCATTAATACTAGAGTGAAAATAACTGAATGTACATGTAAATGTTATCTGTTTATTTTGTATTTTACATATAAATTACAGCCTTGTACAAATTTTGTTTACTCTTTCTCTCTTGCATGTGCATTGTTATTCTGTTCCACATTTTGATGAACATATCCCATATTAAAGTGATTGATGTTGCATTAATCAGTAAATATATTGCTTTACTGTACCTACTTTCACAAGATTTCAGCAATGATGGATAGCCTAAGCTCAAGTACCCTATAATGTGTTGTAGACAGTATGAGGATTTTATAAATTTTCTTATTCCATATCAAGTGGATATGGAAGTTGCTCCAATGCTCTAATAATATAAGGCAAGTAAGCCCTGTGCACGCTTGTACAGCCCTGTACAAAGATTTGGCTGAAAGGTTAAATAGATTTTTTATATGGCATTTACAAAATTCCAGTATAAAAGCATAACTACTTTTTCTGTGTGAAATCAGTAGAATATTGCTCATGCACTCTCATGAGCAGTGCCAGTGGCCCTTTTTAATTTTTTTATTATTATATCCAAGTGTTGATGGGTTCTTTACTGTATGCAACAGTTTACAAGACCATCCAGAAAAACTGTGTTGGTACCCAAATAGAGAAGGAATTATCACAAAAGTTGAAGGTTACGAAAAAAAAAAAATATATATATAGCTCAGTGAAGCATAGAGTATTTCAGCTTGCTTCCTCCTTCCAACAGTTGTACCCTTAAAAATGACATTTTATAATAAAATAAAGTTTTATATATACTTACCAAGTAATTACATAGCTATAGTTTCTATTAACCGACAGCTAGAATTTTTGAAATTTGTAGTAGCTCTACTTTGTTTTGGTTAGGCAACTAACCCTGCCCACTTTCTGGGTAAGAGAGGAACTAGTCCAGCAAAAAGAGCTCAATATGTTTATGATTTCCTATCCATGCGCGGGGAGTAGGGAGGGCTCTGATCGTATAATTACTTGGTAAGTATGTATAAAACTTTATTTTAGTATAAAAATGTCATTTTTACATAAGCAACTTACCAAGTCATTACATAGCTGAATCCCACATTGAAGGAGGTGGGATGCATGGCTCTACTGTATCTATTCAAACGCCGCATTAAAAATTGTAAAGAAATGAGAATAGAAAAATTAACATTGGTAAAATGTTTGCCAGTTCCTTACCTGGCGAGAGAGCAGCTACAGCAGAGTACTGCCTCTGGTTGGCACTCATCTCAGCCTGTAGCGGCGTGGCAATATATCCAGGAAGCGCCTATACTTAGTGGGATTCTTTACTGTGAAGGAGTTTTCCAATTGCAGATAAAGAGTTAAAAATTTGCCCCTGCCCTGGGTTCGGTACTGTACACACAAAAACAACCAGAGTAATCAATGTAGTTGCCTAGACCATGAATTAAAAACCACTACCCAACAGAAAAAAACTGGAGGGCACTCCAAGTACATAGTATCCCCAGGCTCCCCTGCAACTCAATGCCCTTATTTCAAGGTAAAAAAAAAAAATAAATAAAAAAAAAAAAGGTATGGAAGGGATACTTACTACACTCCCTCTCCCATCACCATGCCAGCAACCAAAAATGGACCCAAGGTACTGCAGTTCTCATATATAGTTTTAACTTCACTCAAGTAAAGTGAGGCAGATATTGACCTACACTTCCAATATGTTGTCTGGATAATTGAGGAAAGCGAGAAATTATATTTAAAAGCCATGGATTTGGCTACCGCTTTCACTTTCACTGAACGTAAGTCATAAATCTTAAAATGCGAATGAGCTTCCAGGATAAGATCCTTAAAAAAAAAATGCCAGGGCATTTTTCGAGAGAGGATGCGAAGGATTCTCCATTGAGCACCAAAGGTTGCTCGATGCACCATGAATCTTTTCAGTTCTTTGTAAGTAAAATTTAAGTGCCCTTACAGGGCAGAGGGTCCTTTCCTCTTCCTGAGGCCCTAAGACATCTACCAGACTTTTGATAGAGAAGGAACGAGTCCACGGATTGGAGGGGGTCTCATTCATTGCTAAAAACCCATGAGTAAATGAACAAATAGCATTACCCTGAGAGAAACAGATTCTCTTATCTAATGTGTGCAACTCACTACCATGCTTAGCTGTAGCCAATGCTACCAGAAACAGTCTTCCTTGTTAAATCTCTCATAGAGATTGAACTTAAGAGGTTCAAAACGGGGGTCTGGCAACCACTTTAAGACCATGTCCAGGTTCCAAGCTACTAATTTCTCTTCCTTATGTTTGGTCGTATCAGACGACTTAATAAGATTGGACAAATCCTTATTATAGGAGAGATTCACTCCCATGTCTAAATACAGAGCTCAACATTGCTAACCCTTGATAGTTGAGGAAGATAGTTCCCTGGAAGATCTAAAATAAAGCAAGAAATCTCCAGTTTCAGCTACAGTTGTCTTAGAAGATGAGGTGTTATGCGTTCGGCACCATGAACGGAAGACTGTCCTTTTGGCTTGATAAACATTGCTCGAGGACTGGCATCTGCATCGAGCAATAGCGTCTGCAACCGATCTTGAAAATCCATTTGATCAGACCAGTTTCCAGACAGTCTGAATGCGGTCAGGGCCAGAGTGGACAGTCCTTGGTGGAACATCTGAAAGTAGGTTGAGTAAATTTATTTTCTGAGGCAACAGCCTCGGAATGTCTGTCAGAAGCTCTAACAAGTCTGGGAACCACTCCTGGGTTGGCCAAAATGGAGCTATTAGAGTCATTGTTACATTTTGGTGATTCCGGAACTTGCTGATTACTTCCCTTACCATCTTGAATGGAGGGAAGGCATACAGATCCTTGTCCAACCAGTCCACAAGCATTGCATCTGTCGCCCATGCTTGCTGATCTGGAGCTGGCAAACAATACAGAGGAAGTCGAAAGCTCTCGCAGTTGCGAACAGATCCAGAACTGGCTTTCCCCACAGTTTCCAAAGTTTTAGGCATACTAAAGGATCCAGAGTCCACTCTGTAGGGAGCACTTGTTTTCGGTGGCTCAGTTTGTCCTCTAGGACGTTTGATTTCCCTTGAGTAAACCTGGTTAGGATCTTCTTCTGGTTTCGATCTTCCCACAAGAGAAAAGCTCTTACTGCCTCACAAAAGGTGAAAGTGTGTCCCCCTTTGTTTCTTGACAGAAGACAGTGCCTTGGTGTTGTCCGAATGGACCGTCACTGTCTTTTCAAACACTTCCAGAGCAAACTCTTGTAATCCCCAGTGAATTGCTTTCAACTCCTTAACGTCGATATGCCATTTGCTCTGTTCTGGAGTCCAAATTCCAGAGACCTCCCTTTCTCCCAAGAGAGCTCCCCAACCTAGGTCTGAAGCGTCTGAATAAAACACTAGTTCGGGGCTCAGAGGAAGGAGGGACTTCCCTTGAGACAGTCTGTCCCTTGATTTCCACCACAGCAGGTCCTGTTTGATTTCCTGAGTTATTGGGAAAACAGAAGTGTCCGGAAACTTCCTGTTCCAATTGGCTCGTAGATAAAATTGAAAGTTCCCCATGTGCAGTCTTCCCAGAGACACGAATTGCTCTATGGAAGAGAGGGTCCCTAGAAGGCTCATCCTGTTGTTTGCAGAGCAAGACTGAAGGGAGAGAAATTTTTCCACTCTCTGAAGGCAGGCTTCTATCCTTTGGGTGGAGGGAAAAATCTAAAAAGTCAGAGTTTATCCTCATCCCCAGATATGCTATCTCCTGAGAAAGAGTCAGCTGTGATTTCTGAAAATTTATTAAAAGGCCCAACTCCTGGGGTAGAAGAAGGCTCTTTTGCAGGTTCTCCATGCACACTTCCTTCGACTGAGAATGAAGGAGCCAATTGTTGAGATAGAGCAAAATGTTAACCCCCATCAGATGTAACCAATTCGCTATGGGAGTTAAGACTCGCATGAAAACCCTGGGGAGCTGTGGCTAGGCCGAAGCAAAGGGCTCTGAACTGATACACCCTGTTCTTGAAAATGAACCTTAAAAACTTCCTTGAGTCCTGATGAACTGGAACATGGAAGTATGCATCCCTCATGTCCACTGAAATTATCTAATCCCCCTGACGAATGGATGCTAGGATGGATTGGCTTGTTTCCATTTTGAATTTGGTTTTCTGGACCGAGGCCTTGGGGACTATGAATAACCGATTGCAGAACCCCAGTGAGCTGGTATCCTCAACCACTTCGATGGCTTCTTTCTCAAGGAAGAAAGACTCTTCTTGGGAGAGGGCGGAAAACTTCTCGGAGCCTACCGAGTAGGCCGTCAACACAACCGGCAAGCTGGTTAAAGGAGGCTTCCTTATGAATGGAATGGAGTATCCCTCCCTCAAAACTTCCACAATCTAGGTTTCTGCTCCTCTCACTTCCTGTCGTTCCCAAAGGCGAAGGAACCTTGCTCCTACTGACGTATGGATGATGCGGGTCTCACTTACGTAAGGGAGCTTTAGAGGAGGACTTCTTGATCGATCAAGAGGCGAACCGTGTGTTAGCATGTAGTTTGGGAAGGCTTCTTTGCTTGCCCCTACCACGAAAGGACTGAGGTTGGACAGGGGAAACTGTCCTAGAGGAGAATGTAGGAATATCTCTAGGGCACTTCGCAGACTGAACGAGGAGGTCCTGAGTAGATTTCTTCTGATGGTCTAAAGAAATCTGAAGAATTGTAGCCTGTGAGAACAAATGTTATTTATCCAGAGGGGAATGAAGAAGAGCGGACTTCCGGGAAAGGGTCACACTTTTAGTGGTATAAGAACACCACAGCTCCTACTTTAACCCTTTCCTGCCCAATTGACGTCATATTACGCAATAACCCCTACCCCCTTCTTGTCTGACTGACGTAATTGAGCGTAAAATTTACCGACATTTTTAAATGCGTGTGGTAGGGGTAAATTTTTTTTATTTTCGGACAGTTGGTGGTTTCCATAGGCTAAAGCATACCTTGGACCGTGTAACTCAGGCATCGATACGCCAGGCAAGCAGTGCCTATACTGCGCATGCGCAATTCCCTGGCATAGTAAATTTCCCACAATGAAATCAGCTGATCCTACCCACGTTTCTCTCTCGTATCTTACATTTTTTTTTATAAAATGTAGGATTACATTATTGGAAACACTCTGTTTGGTATCCTCTATTTTCTATAAATTTTTTAGTTCCTCTACTGTGCATGCGCAAATCCACGGCGTAGTAAAATTCTCACAATGACATCAGCTGATCGCACCTCCGCAGGCCTGACAGGCCACACTTCTGTCAGAGACCATGCGCAGGCTGGGTAAACACGTGTGGCTGTTTACATAAAGCGACGTCAATCGAGAACAGTTTCCAACATGCTTTCGCAAAGTTTTTGCGGTAAAACTAGCGGAAATTTGTTAGTGCATCACATAGAGACGTCTGGATTTTAGGCAGGGCTCTGAATCTCATTTTTCATTATCATATATATCGATATTTAGAGAATTTTGTTGGCTTTCTCATAAAAAATAATTCATTCACCCAACTGTTATAGCTTTTGAGCTACGAACGATAATGTTGACAACGGTAACATTTTTTTTTCGTTTCGAACAGCTTATAACGTCAAAATGAAACTGTTGCTCTTACCAAAGCCATTTTTCTTGACTCTCACTTTATTCCTCAACCTTTCCTCTACATTTTTATATATTTACAAAGTGATTTCTATGAAAAAATCTGAGGTAGAGCTCTTCAAAAAAAAATGTCTAGCGATAATTTCACCGTATGCCTGGCGCGCTCTGTTTCTTACCCACTTTTCTATCAATTTTTCACCAACTGGGCTGATTCGTTTTCATTATTTTATATGTCGATATTTAGAAAATTTTCTTGGCTTTCTCATAAAAATAATTCATTCGCCTAACTGTTATAGTTTTTGAGCTACGAACAATAATGTTGACAACGGTAACTTTTTTTCGTTTCGATCAATTTATAACGTCAAAATGAAACTGTTGCCGTTACCAAAGCCATTTTTCTTGACTTTCCTTTATTCTTCAACTTTTCCTCTACTTTTTCGTATATTTACAAAGTAATTTCTATGAAAAAATAACCGAGATAGGGCTCTTCAAAAAAAAAAAAATTGCTGCGATAATTCTCACCATACGCCGGGCAGAGCGCTCTGTTTCTCACCCTCTTTTCTATCAATTTTTCACCAACTGGACTTATTCGTTTTTCCATTTTTATATGTCAATATTTAGGAATTTTATTGGCTTTCTCATAAAAAATTATTCATTCGCCTAACTGTTATAGCTTTTGAGCTACTTAACGATAATGTTGACAACGGTAACATTTTTTCGTTCAATCAAATTATAACGTCAAAATGAAACTGTTGCCTGTACCAAAGCCATTTTTCTTGACTCTCACTTTATTCTACATCTTTTCCTCTACATTTTCGTATATTTACAAAGTAATTTCTATGAAAAATAACCGAGATAGGGCTCTTCAAAAAAACTTTTTCTAGCGATAATTCTCACCATACGCCGGGCAAATCGCTCTGTTTCTTACCCTCTTTTCTATAAATTGTTTCACCAACTGGACTTATTCGTTTTTCATTGTTTTATATATCAATATTTAGAGAATTTTATTGGCTTTCTCATAAAAATAATGCATTCGCCTAACTGTTATAGCTTTTGAGCTCTAACGATAATGTTGACTACGGTAACATTTTTTTTCGTTTCAATCAATTTATAACGTCAAAATGAAACTGTTGCCGTTACCAAAGCCATTTTTCTTGGCTCTCACTTTATTCTACATTCTACATCTTTCCTCTACATTTTCGTATATTTACAAAGTAATTCTATGAAAATAACCGAGATAGGGCTCTTCAAAAAAACTTTTTCTAGCGATAATTCTCACCATACGCCGGGCAAATCGCTCTGTTTCTTACCCTCTTTTCTATAAGTTTTTCACCAACTGGACGTATCCGTTTTTCATTGTTTTATATATCAATATTTAGAGAATTTTGTTGGCTTTCTCATAAAAAATAATGCATTCGCCTAACTGTTATAGCTTTTGAGCTACGAACGATAATGTTGACAACGGTAACATTTTTTTTCGTTTCAATCAATTTATAACGTCAAAATGAAACTGTTGCCGTTACCAAAGCCATTTTTCTTGACTCTCACATTATTCTTCAACTTTTCCTCTACATTTTCGTATATTTACAAAGTAATTTCTATGAAAAATAACCGAGATAGGGCTCTTCAAAAAATCTTTTTTCTAGCGATAATTCTCACCATACGCCGGGCAGAGCGCTCTGTTTCTTGCCCTTTTTTCTATCAATTTTTTCACCAACTGGACTTATTCGTTTTCCATTCTTTTATATGTCGATATTTAGAGAATTTTATTGGCTTTCTCATAAAAAATAATTCATTCGCCTGACATTCATATTTTTGGGTTCTGAACGAAAATATGAAAATAAGTAAAGATTTTTTTTTTTTTTTCGTGAAATAACTCACATTTTTTGTATTTAGAGGGCTGGGACTCTTATTCTGACTATTCCACCATAAAATATAAACATTTAGAAAAAAGGACAGCAAAATGAACGTTGTTGGCATAAAATTTCTATTTTTGCTGAATTTTGAAATAATTATTTTTTCGCACTGTCTGTCGAAGCGCTCCCAGACACATCGGGGCTCATGTGCCCTCAGTGATGTGATAACTATGCAGATATGAAAGGGTTAAAATGTTCATCGCAAAAAGGGAAGCCAGCTCCAGAGATCCGTCTCTTATACCCTTGTCGAGACAGAGGTAACACCCAAAACATCTGAGGTGTAGTCCTCCACGGGACATGATAATCCTTGATCTTACGAGTGGTGGTACCTGCTGCCCAATGTAAAAAACTAAGCACCTCAAAAACTTGAAACAGGTGTTTGATCAAATGGTCTAACCCCAAAGTCGAGAACAGGATCTTCGCAGAATTGAAAGCCAACCTCCGGGATGAGTCTATCAGACCAGAGAAGTACTCCTGGGAGGAGGCAGAAGCTCCCAGGGATGGCACCTCTCCAGTTGCGGAAGACAGATATCTCCTCAGAGAGAGCCTCAGTGGAGGGCAACTAAAGGAGGCTCTTCTCTGCTCTCTCTTCCCTGAGAACCAACTTTCTACTTCATTTAATGCCTTTTTAGCAGAGGAAGGCAGTACCATCTTAGGGAGTCTCGAAGAATTAACAGTCTGGTTGTCCATTAGATATGTAGATGCTGGGGAAGCCGGAGCTGCAGGCGAGAAGAAATAAGGAAATGTTGCCAACAAAAACCTTAGCAACGAAGCATAAGCAGTTGGCAGAGTTAGAGGATCTATTTCTTCCCCTTCTGTAGAAATGGGAGGGACAACTCCACAAGAGGTTGAGGTGTCGAAGGGGGTTTCTTGATTAACCCCAAAATATTACCTAAGTATCACTGAATGGACAGAAAGGAAGGGTCCACTACTACAGGAGCTTGTTGAGCCAAGGCCAGACACTTAGGATGAAGGGGCAGCTGAGCAGTGGCTAGATCCAAAACCCCCAAACTAGGAGCAGGTGTCAGGAGCTTTGAAGAAGTGATAGGGAGCACAGGAGTCTGGGTATGCTCTGCAGACATAGGGCGCTTAGAAGACAAAACAAGCTCAGGACCCAACTGGCGCTCATGCACAGACAAAGGCTCGGATGCCGACGGCTGCTTGGAAAGAACCAGACATTCTAATAAAAGATGTTCTGAAGCCAAGGGGACTTCTGGTACCGACAGACGCTCTGGCTCCAAAGGTCTTAACGCAGACACAACAGAGTTGGGCGCTGTGGGAGCAGGAGCTAATGGGCTCTCGGAAGCTCAAGGGACTCCCGAGTCAGTAATTGTAGCGAGAGCAGGAAGCTCGGGCGCTAAAGGTTGCTCAGTTACTTTCCTGATTCCAGGAGAATGCTGTGGCGCCACTGATGGGGCTCATCCACGATCCTAACCGAAGACGAGTGCTTGCGAGAAGGGACTAGATGTTTAACTGTTGACGCTGTCCCTCTAACTCCGGGTGATCCTTGGAGAAACATTCAGGACTGTCCCAAAAACTGCAAGATGGCTTTGCTAAAGAAGATTCCTTGGGCTTCTCTACAGGAACTGCAGGGAAAAGAGAGATATCAATAGCATGTCTCTTCAAAGGACGAGATTCGTCTTTAAAATGCCATTGGCGTCTGGGACTCTAATCACTTGAAGAAAGACTAAAACAAAGATGACCCGCTTCCATAGTGACGCCTTTCCAGTGGCACTCTGTTGTGACCTGGGAAGCGGCAACAGGACCGACTGAGGAGACGACTGCCTTTGGGCAGACCCCACCGACCTCCTTTGGGCTACCAGTTTGGCTCCTCCCAGGTTTAGGGGAGTTAGCTAGGGACCTTTGCCTAGGAGAATCAGCAGGACAGACAGCCACCTCCTGCACTGACACTTCAACAACACTTTTAATGCTGCACTTGTCCATAAGGCCTTTTCACTGAAGTGCCTATCTGATCCATAGTATTCACTAACATCTCAAATTTCCTATTAACTCTCGACTCAAGGCTGGGAATGGTGTTGAGATCGGGAGTATGGAAGCCGTGTAGAGGAGATGGTGGAACAGAATGAGAACTGAGATTAAGAGGAATAAAAGGTAAAGAAACATTATCAGACACAGACTTAGCAGGAACCTGACTAGCTAATCTCTTTTTACTATTGGCTCTAGAAGAAGCGTTCCTATTTTTGTCTCTGTCCAGTTTTGATAAGTGACTATTTAAAGTTTTCCACATTTTGATGCCCCACTGTTCACATTCATTACAAGTTAAGTCTGGCAAACAAATTTAACCCCTACAAGATGTGCAGAGAATGTGTGGGTCATAACAGGCTTTAGTTATCTTAGTATTACAGCCTTTGCTGCAATACTGAAAACCTTGGGAACCAGAATCAGACATAGTTGACTCAAAAGTTAACAAAGCTTAGAATGTGTGAGATCAGAATTATAACAGTCAGATTTGGTAGTTAAGTCTGAAAAAGAACCTGATGCTGTCTAAATATGCCGAAAAGGCTACCATAAAGAGAGAGTACTTCACCAGTTGTAGTACTACAGCCAACTGAGAAGCTAAAGAAATCCAAAAATACGCTGCTGCTAAGGACTGAAGTACAGCCATCAGCTGCCAGAAACATATTGTGCTCTTTTGGGTGGACTAGTTCCTCTCTCACCCTGAAAGTGGGCGGTGTTAGTCGTCTAAGCAAAATTTAGTAGCGCTACTGGGAATTTAAAAATTCTAGGTGCTGGTTAATAGAAACTATAGCTATGTAATAACTTGGTAAGTTGCTTATATAAAAATACATTTTACATATTTTGTATTATACCCACCTTTTTGATCTTAATATTCCTCATTAAAGAAAATATTTAAGAAATGTACGAAGCAAATATTATTCATACATGACATATATGTGCAGTATTTGGTAGTAGTGAATGCCAGGGTTACAGCCAGGGGAATCATTTTATTGGTTATATCCTATTTGGTTGTCATGCATTGTACAGGTGTTATATTGTAACACTTTTCTAATATTTAATTTATATTTTGTGGATGATAAACTAACTTTTGAAACAAATTTTTCACTTAATGTTGAAATTTACAATAATAAAACCAGTTGAAGTGTCTTCTTGGAATTATAAGATCAAAAGGTAGTCATTTGTTTTTAACCTCGTCAAATGTATGTTCATCTTGTAGATGCATTAATACAACACAAAAAGACTTTGTGAGAGAGAGATGCAGTACTTTTCCCCTTCAAGTCGAAAGTATTACTGATGGCTGAAAAGATGTCTGCAGCAACTGGCCCGACTCTCAGGTCAGTATAAAAGTTGCCATTAGTGAATTTATAGCATATAGAAGTATTGGCACCTCTCTCTCGCCTCATTTTTACCATACCAGTGGTGCGTAATATTGTTTCACACTCAGGCTCAATCCGTCCACCTCCCCAATCCTGTTTTACTTCACACTGAGGCTCAATCCATCCCTTAGGGGTTAAAGGTAGCTGGTTTTCCACAATGCCATTTTCTAGGCTTTTCTGTTCAAGCCATTGGTATGTTTTACACAGCATTATATATACAGTCGACCCCCGCTATTTGCAGACTCAACAATTCACAGATTCAGCAATTCGCAGAATTTTTCTGTGGAACCTATCTATAAATTATTCACGGGAAACTTGCCCATTCACAGATTTTTCTGTGGAACATATCTGTAAATTATTTGTGAAGTTTTTCATTTTTTCTTAGAGCAATATTCTGTATTTTCAAATTTACTGTAATAACATTAAATAATAATGTACAGTACTGTAATAATAATACTGCAGGACATAATAGCAATAAGATTAAATAACAGTAGTACATTAATGAGTAATAAGATTAAATAATAATACATAATATACTCATTAAATAATAATACATAATATACACGGGGTACCTGTAATACTAATACATAATAATAATATTAAATCATGCTGGTACTCACCAGTAATGAATGTTGATTATAGATGATGATGATGATGAATTAGCTGTGCAGTCCGATGAAAGACGATGAAGATATGACGGCACAGCAAAGTAGAGGAGTTACATCTCCTCTGGGGGCTCCTCTTCCCTTCTTCAGGTGACGCTTTGTCTGGGGTTTCGGGAGGCACCACCTTGTTGAGGTAACTGAACGTGTCCAAAAAGGTGTTACGATAGGACTGCATCAGTTAATTAAGGCCAACGGAAAAATTTGTGGGTCTTTCCGGAAAATTATCCCATGCCTCTGCCATTGTCTGCAGCTGCCTGACATTCTTGAGAATTTTGTACAGACCAAGAAATTCTTCAAAATCCTGGTCCGTTGGTGGGATAGAGAGCACATGAACGGAGGTGGCGAGTTCTTCTCCAGTAAGGGCCTTCTCAAGCATTCTACCCTCTTCATATTCCTTCTCGGTGAAGGTGACAGTGCTTAATGTCTTGCCATGATGGCCTGCTATTTCTTTGTGACTTTTGCCCTCTCTTAACATAACAGTCACGTCTACCTTCTCCTCGAGTGTCATGATCTTCCTCTGCTGCTTAGGGTCTTTTCCAGAAGCCTTAGTTCAAGAAGCAGGGCATTTAGGACTCATCTTAGGGCACGATTCAAAAGGATACCCGAATCCGCACCAATAGGTACTGTACATGACACATGAGCTCTAGAGGCATACATAGTGAATTGAGATGCTGGGTCATTACAGTGTACATACATACATACAGGGTAATGTGCATAACAGTATTGATTTTCTGCGCATACTGTACATTTTATAGATATTTTGTTATAAGATGATTTTCAGGATGCTATGTAATATGTAGAGCATATGTAAAATATGTACGTAGTTTGTAGAACGAAGGGACTACATTACTAGGGTGTCTGGTGTCTGGTGCGGAGTATTTTCATTTTACTGTACAGTATATTTTCATGACTACTGTATGTAAAAGGGATTTTGACAAAGGAAAAATCTATTTCTGAGGAAGGTCCCGTGTCACCCGGTGAAATTCCATTGTAGCACGAATTTCTAGGTATAAAATGCTAGATATACCAAAGAAAAAGGAGCTTTCAGGAAAGCTGGGGTTACTACCCCCAGATCGAGCGTCTTCTCCAGGAAAGACGTCAGTATAACAAAGGGTGAGTGAAAGATCACTACCACGGAGTCTTACTCGAAAGATTTCTCCCTATCAAAACCCCCAGAAGAGAGCGGTGAGCCGTTACAGCCCCTACACCCAAACACCCGCCAGCTCGGCGACACCAGCGCCACCTACCTCATTCCAGGCTAGCACTAACCCCAGACTTGGCATGTGCAAGTGGGGAGCAATAGGTGAGTCAGGGAGGGTCACGGGTGACACGGGACCTTCCTCAGAAATAGATTTTTCCTTTGTCAAAATCCCTTTTCTGAGTCCAGTCCCATGTCAGCCGGTGAAATAGTGATAGAGAATCATGCCAAGGCTGCAAACTACGAGGAAACAAGGTAATCTGAAGAAAAAAACATAAATTACGAAAACGGTTTTAATCTGAATCTCTTACATGTAGCAAGAACACTAAACCTAAGGCACATCAAAAGCTTAATATTACGAAAAAGTGGGGAAGTCCCCAGCATGGCGGGGAAGAGGCCCCAAAAATACTTAATACTACTAAAGCATGACGACATGAAATTTGCATAGGTTAAATGGCATATACAATCTTAAAGCTACACACGTAAGAGACAAAACAAAATGGGAAATAATATATACAGTACATATACATATATCTGGGGTACATGGAGCAAAATAAAAACCGCCCAGTACCCCACAAGAAAACACAATCATAACATGTCAGATTACAGTTTCCACTCAACAGAGACAAGATACATCAATATGAGGAGCAAGGCAGTGAGGCATGATCAACCAGGAGGATAAGCAGAGAAGCAAATGAGGCAGGGGGGGGGAAAGGGGAGGATAAGGATATGATTAGTTAAGGTGGGAGATGACACTTCCCACAGCTGTTGTAGAAAATTTCAGGGCTTGACGATTTTAAATAGTGGCGTTTAAACACTAGAGGTGATTTCCAACCCGTGTATTTAGAGAGTTCTGAGAAGTCCATATTATGAAAGTAATTAATGGAAGTAGCAACTGCTCGAATATCATGAACCTTAGGAACTGAATCTGGGTTGGCCTGTTTAATAAAATACAAAATCTGTTGTCTTATAGCATTCAGTGAAAGAGTACCACCTTTCTCCCTGATAAAAAGAGGACCCGACTTACTCTGTGGAGTTCTTAAAAGGTAAGATTTAAGTGTATACACTGGACATAAAGACTGGTCTTGTGGAAGGGGCACCACCTTCCAAGGAGACCATCTGTCTTGTGGGTCTTCATTTTTGGCTAAGAATCTAGGGTCAGGGGAAAGGAGGACCTCTCCGGACGGGAGGAAGTTCACAAAATCATCACCTCTAGTGAGAGCCGATAGCTCTGAGATTCTGGCACCTGAAGCCAAGCTAATCAGAAATAAAGTCTTCCTTAACAGATCCTGATAAGAGCATTGAAAGTTGTTCATCTCTGATGCTAACTTAAGGACGTCATTGAGAAACCACGAACAGAATGTGGGCGTGATACGGGTCTCAGACGAGCGCATGCTCTGGGGATAGATGAAAAATAGGAATCTGTAAGGTCAATTTTAAAGCCAAACAGAAATACTTTCTTCAGGGCTGACTTGGCTGTGGTAATAGTGGCCGGAGCAAGGCCTTTCTCAAACAGTGACCTAAAGAAGAAAACTCCTAAATTAGTCGTCATGATTTTGGCTTCAGATGCTTTCAGGAAGGAGGCTAATTTTTTGACTGCTGAGTCATACTGTCTAAGAGTAGAATCTCTTTTATCTGATTCTAGAAACAGAGTGTTAACAGGGTCAATGTTTGCTCCTTTTTGGGCTGCGAATTTTATAAAGTCCATAAAACTAGGGCATTCTGAATTCTTGAGGAAGCTGACACAGTCTTGGTTTGTACTGTCTGGGTCAGTATGGGCTTGGGAACCAAGACTCCATAATCCCAGTTCCTGAAGAAGAGGGAACCAATTGCTCTTCGGCCAATAGGGGCTAATAGGGCTGGTTGACCTTTGAATGTCCTGAGTTTGTGTAATACTTTCAGCAGTAAATTTATTGGAGGAACAGATAAATTTTCTCCCAGTTGTTCCAATCTACTGTCATTGCGTCCGTGGCGCACGCCTGAGGGTCCAGGTTCGGGGCCACATAACAGGGGAGCTTGAAGTTGCTCTCCGTCGCGAACAGATCCACTTGGAGACCTGGAACCTGGCGGCAAATCCATTTGAAGGATTCCCGTCCAGGGACCACTCCGTCTCCAACGGAGTAGCCCTGGACAGGGAATCCGCCACCAACGTTCCGCACCCCGCTAGGTGGGTGGCTGACAGGTGCCAGCCGTGCTTGTTCGCCAGGGAGAAGATAGCAACCATTACTTGGTTTACTCGACCTGATTTGGAGCCGCCCCTGTTGATGCAATGAACTACCACTGCGCTGTCCAATACCAGCCTGATATGAATCCGGTTGGGGGCGGATTTTCTTTAGAGTTAGAAAAACTGCCATAGCTTCCAGGGTGTTTATATGGAACTGCTGAAACATAGTGGACCACGTTCCTTGTACTTTTTGTTTTGGTGAATATCCCCCCCAGCCGCTTAGGGAAGCGTCCGTGTGAACAACTAGTGCCGGAGGGGGAAATTGAAGCGGAACTGACTTGGACAGGCCCCTGACTGTGGCCCAAGGCCGTAGTCTTGTTTTTAAGATTCGAGGAATAGAGGAGACCTTGTCTCTGAGCTTGACATTGGCTCGACTCCGCCACACTCTGTTTATGTCTTTTAGTTTCGCTTTTAAGAGCAGGTCCGTCACTGAGGCAAATTGAAGAGATCCAAGGACTCTTTCTTGGGATCGGGCGGGATGCTGATTGATTTTGAGAAATTTTCTGGTGAGAGATGCTATCTCTTTCCTCTTGGGAGGCGGGAGAGATAACGTGTGAGAGGACAGATCCCACTGGAGACCCAGCCACTGAAACCGGGACTCCGAGTCAGGCGGGACTTCTCTCTGTTCA
Source organism: Macrobrachium rosenbergii (assembly GCF_040412425.1). Lineage (NCBI taxonomy): Eukaryota > Metazoa > Arthropoda > Malacostraca > Decapoda > Palaemonidae > Macrobrachium > Macrobrachium rosenbergii. The sequence continues at coordinate 58,852,196 of NC_089761.1, forward strand.
GCTGAAAACCTAACGACTCCAGGAAGTTGATGACCATGGACGTAGCCTTCTGACACTCCAGAACTGTTGGTGCCCAAATTATCTAATCGTCTAGGTACGCTGCTAGGGATATCCCTCGAGACCGGAGTAGTTGAACTACCGTGTCCGCCAGCTTGGTGAATATCCTGGGCGCAATGTTTAGACCGAAGGGCATGACCCTGAAGGAGTAGGCTTGATTCCCGAGTCTGAAACCGAGGAACTGAGAGAAGTTCCGCGCAACCGGGATGTGATAATAAGCGTCTGAAAGATCGATAGAGGTGGTGACGGCTCCATGCGTAAGTAGAGTCCGTACCTGAGCTACCGTAAGCATGCGAAATTTGTCGCATTTTATGTAGAGATTTAGACGCGACAGATCCAGGATCACTCTTTGCTGGTTGGAGTCTTTTTTGGGAACAGTGAATAACCTGCCTTGAAACTTTAGGTGCCTTACTTTCTTTATTGCTTGTTTGTTGAGCAATTCTGCCACGTAATCCTGTAGGATTGATGAGGGTGGCTGGTAAAGCCTGGTCAGAGGAGGAGGGTCCTTGATCCAGCTCCATCCTAGACCCTTGGACACAATGCTGTGTGCCCAAGGGCTGAAGGTCCATTGGTCCCTGAACCAATACAGGCGACCACCTACCTGTGTTCTCTCAGTGGAAGGGAGCGGGTTTGTTCCCTCTACCACGTCCAGGTTTTCCTCTTGGGGTGGTGTTGGCTTTTCCTCTATGAGGGGCCCTGCCTCTTCCCCCCTTGCGATCCTATTAAGGCCGTGAAAGTATCCACGGCCCTCATAGGTGGGGTTGTATGCTGGCGAAGCAACATACGAAGGTGCAGCAAGGGAATGAGCTGGTTGAACCAGCACATATTGTTGGGGATGAGCCTTTGAGGTGGAGGGCTGTGCCACTGCCGAGACCGGGACGGCTTGGACTACCGCCTGATGGTGGGGCCTCTTATGCCTCCTGAAACGTTTGCCTCCTCTCGCCTGGGGGCCGCCAGATTCAGGGTCTTGCGCTTGTAGGCAGAAATGCCCCAGCGAGAGCGCAGACTCTGGTTGGCCTTGTAGCCTCAGCCATAACATTCGTAACCTCTTCTTCTGGGAAGAGGTTGGTCCCCAGATCGAGCTCTTTACGAGCTTGTTAGGCTCGTGACGGATGGTGGCATCGGCAAAAATGAATTTTCTGCATTCCAGTCTGGCCATGATGAATTCGAAAGGTCAGACTGAAAGCCAGCTAGCAGGGACTTAGCCAAGACTTGAAAAAATGGCTCGTCCGAGCAGGAGACGGCAGTGGCTTCCGTAAGGCAGGCGGAGTTCAGGGACCGGGCTAGCTTAGTCCGGGCATCAAACTCCGCCTTTAGCAAAGATTCCGGCAGCTTGGGGAGCTGCTCACTGAACTGTGAGGAAGCACAAAGGGGTCCAACTTCCCAACAGTGAAAGTGGACGGTGCATCCGTCCAGAACTCGTCACCTCCCGGGAACACCAGGGAAGTGGAGTCTGTTTCCCTCAGCTGCGGTAATGGGCTACCTTCAAAGCACGCTCGGGCCGTAGCCAGAGCGACTTTGTTCAAACAGGGGGTGGGTAAGTTGTCTCCCAAGGCAAACATGGTGAAGTTGCCCTTGAAAGGTGTCAACTTTGTATTATCTGCCTGCCACTCCGCCAGAGTGCGCAGGAGAGCCGATTGAGCTTGGTCCCTAGGGACGATCACAGTCTCCCCTAGGAACCTTATCTGAACGTGCCCATGCTTCCTCTGTTAGCCTCACGAAGCCTGGGTAGGGGGCAAGAGATCGGGGGAAGAACTCTAATTCCTCCAACCGTCTCGTGCCAAGACCTTCGACTGTCAAATTGCCATCATGTTGGATGGCCCGGAGGCTTAAACGCCAAGGGTTCCCGACATCGAAAGGCGGGAGGTCCGCTGTGTCGGGGATGACGTGCTGGGGTTCGGCTGCGGGTGGGCGAGCCATCCCGCCAGTATATTGTCATGACTGGCCAACTTTTCTGTGATCTTTGTAAATTTGGTGTCGACCTCCTCCGAGAATCGTTTGAAGAGCTGGTTCGCGAAGGCCTCCGCGTCAAAGGCAGGCTGGCGAGGAGGGCTTGGTTTTGCTGCCCTCTTACTCGCGCCTTTGCTGGAGGAACCAGACTTGCTCCCGGAGGCTACAGGTGCTGAGACCTTAGCCTTCGACGGGGGGAAAGGCAATGCTTTCTTGGAAGACGAGGACTTGTAGCCCTTCGCCTTCCATGAAGTCTTCAACTTCAACTTGGGGATAGCTGATGGAGCTCTATCACCCAAGGAGGAAGACTTCACAAAACCTGTAAAAGAAGAAACTGAAGAAACTGGGGAGTCAAAAAGGGGGCCCGCCCCAACAACCTCACCTACCTCACTACTTACCACCTGGTCCTGTTCAGTATTCATAGGTTCCAGGTCTAAGTCTAAAGCGGCGACGTCCTCCGAAACCTCGGCATAGAGAATATCTACTTGGGGTGGCTGGGTCGCATCCCGGATCTGCTGGATGATGGGGGTGGCAAGATCATCTGGCACTGCGGCTGCCACCCGTGCGCCGGGGTAAAGCAGGTCCCTCAACTTCGCGTCGAGGACATAGGGCTTCCCCGACGGAACGTTCCTACCAAACCCAGCCACCCAAGCCCGGAGGGATTCCAAGGCAGACTTCTTGGAGGACTCATCCGCCTGTAAGAAAACCAACAATCAGCCAAGAACGAAAGAACAGTCCGGGAACCATGTAAACAGTATTCAATATGAGGAGCGTAAAACGGAGGAAGACTTGTCACTTACCGACTCGTCCTGGACGGTTGCGCACAAGGCGAAGCAAACCTCACAACCATCAGGGTGCCAGACTACAAGGTCGTTGAGCCGGACCGCACAACCAGCGTGGGTCTGGCACACTACGTGACCGTAAGGCTGTTGCAGCGAAGCGGTGCACCCCAGCTCCTCACAGCGAACAGTCTGTAAGTGTAAAAAGTACATGAACCTACCACTCTAAGCAATCTAAAGCCAGCAAGGCCGGGAATTTCGACTACAACCGGAATACTCCGGCGGAGAAGAAATCCCTTATCATAAACTAGGCCAATAAGCTCTAAAATACACAGAGTGGAAGGTAAAAAACTTCCAGACCCCGGAATACTCCGGGGAATGAAAGGTATGAGACAACAAGAACTCACCGCAAGGGTTGCCAGTAAAAACAACGGCGGAACCCCCGGGTGTAGAACCGGACTCACGTATATATAAAAATGTGGTGTACTCCGTTGGGTAAACACACTTATCTAAATATGTATATACATAAACAATAACAATAAACAAGTGATGGTACAAAGGGCAAACTACTCCGGAGACCGGAGGGATCCGCTCCCCTTATATATATAAATGTATGTATCTCTTCCTCTCTTACTTCCCCGCCAGAGAAACAAGGTGGGCAAGATGCTCGTAGATACATAACATAAGCCGGAGCAAGTATAATAACCCAACCAAGTAACCCGACGGGAGAAAAGAAGTGTGGGATATAGTGTTCGAACACGTTCGAAGCCACGAGTAAACAAACCACCAACACCAACGCAGCAATGCTAGGGACTGTATGGGAGGAGCGAATCCCTCTACCAAATGGAGGAGTCCCTGAACTCGGAGAAAACGCCATCTAGCGTCACCCGCATGAGTAGAGCAAGGCTGAGAGGGAGGAGGGAGGGGTGGAGTAGGGAGAGTGGTAGGCTACGAAAATGAGAACAGGAGACGGGGAAATATATCACCCGCTCAACTGCACACATACACCACTCCAAGAATAATGAAACTTAGGAGGGTGGCCTACTACTAGGGGAGGGAAGCGACCGAGCCTCAATGCCCGACTCCTGACTAGGCGAAGCCTAATAAGGGACCTAACCTAGTATAGGCTAGGAAAACGGAAGGAGTGCGGAAGGGAGGAGGAAGCAAACAGGGAGAGAAATTTTGTGCCGAGAACCAACCGGGGCCGAGAAGAGGGGGCAAGAAGGCAACTAGCCTAGAGGAAACACATCCAAAGAACTCTATTCCCCCAAAGGAACAAAGAGAACTAAGGGGCTCACTCTGCCCACCAAAAAACGACCCTGGAGGAAACAGCAACCAAAACTCCCTCAACCTGATGGATCTCCACGCCAAGGGCAAGGGGAGGGAAGCAAAACAAGCCTACTCCACTAAATAACCATCACACATAAACATGGGGAAACAAAAATGTGCTCAACAGGGTGCGTAGCCTACCTCGGGGAAGCGGTTAGATCTGAGGCTGCCGCCACCTCGAGGAGGTAAACAATGAATAAAAATAAAAGAGCACCATCGCCAAGAATAAAACAATTAGCCTAATACAGACTAAGAATAACAAGGAACCCAACCTTGGGGGGGGGGTGTTCCTGGACGGGGCATCACCCTCACTAAGGCCGACAGGCCAATAATATGTAAAACTCGAAAAAAGGGGGCCCACCGCAGGGAACCCGCCAGGAGGAGAACCATGGGGCAAAAAATAACATCTATAGCGACAAGGAGACAACCCCAACAGAAAAGAACTGATGGGGTCGCCTCGCAGTCGACATGGCTGGCGGAGGACGCCGTGGCGTCATAATAAGATCTCAATATTTGTGAAAAGACGAGACCATAACAGCCAAAATATAGTACAAAACCCCACAATAAGATGGTACTTAACTTGGAGATGGTAAAGCTGCTCGATGACATGGTGATAGATGAAAATAAATCCAAAAAGGCACGAGCACACAAAAGGAAATGGTAGTAATCACGTGCTAGAAAATGGAATGAGATAAGTGGCGCTGGTGTCGCCGAGCTGGATGGTGTTTGGGTGTAGGGGCTGTAACGGCTCACCGCTCTCTTCTGGGGGTTTTGATTGGGAGAAATCTTTCGAGTAAGACTTCCGTGGTAGTGATCTTTCACTCACCCTTCGTTATACCGACGTCTTCCCTGGAGAAGACGCTCGATCTGGGGGTAGTAACCCCAGCTTTCCTGAAAGCTCCTTTTTCTCTGGTATATCTAGCATTTTATACCTAGAAATTCGTGCTACAATGGAATTTCACCGGCTGACACGGGACTGGACTCAGAAATACAGTTTTTATGATGAAAAAAGATTTACTAATTTCCAAATATTACAGTACAGTACTGTAATATATTAATGTAAACACAGCAGAGTTTCAGTAACATTTATTTTATTATTATTTTTTTTTTTTTTAAGTGTTTTACCCAAGCCAGCGAATGGCAATTTAAGAGAATGAATGCTGGGATGCTGTATACCAAGGCACAGTGATACTCAACACATTACTGTATTGGCTGTTGTCTGCAAAGCAGCCAATCCAGGAACACCATTCATTTTCCTTGGAGCTCACTGGTTGTGCATGGTGTTGATTGGCTGGATCCTCAACCCCATCTCACGAAGATGGTATTGTGGGAGCCTCATCTCTGCAGTTCACTGCATAGTACGTATCATCTTCTGATCAGATGTAATCACGAAACTGTGTGTGTCATTTTAAATCTGTGTATCACAGCCAATTGTTCCCTAAAATGCCTCCTAAACACTTTGCTCTTCTAAGTCTTCTGGCAAAGAGCCTAAACAAAAGAAGGTCATGAAGCTCAATGAGAAGGTAAAATTTCTGGATATGTTGAAGGAAGGCAAAAGTTACGCTGCGGTAGTCCGCCATTTTAACTTGAATGAAAGTACTGTGAGGTACATTAAGAACAAAGAGGCAGAGGTACGTAAGGCTGTAAGCGTAAGCTTCTTTGGTAGTGCAAAAACAGTTTCAACAGTTGTTGAGATGGAATCTGCACTGGCATTTTGGGTAAAGGACTGCCGTAAGAAGAACTTGCTTGTCTCCAACATCATTCGCAAAAGTGCGACAACTGTACCAGCAGTATTCGACTGCTATGGAAGGTGGCGTTGTACAGACACAGGAAGGCAATGATGCAGGGGAATTAGAATTCCTAGGCTTTGGTGAACCCGTGCCAGAAGAAGAAGAGGAGGAGGAGCCACAAGCAGGACCATCATCAGCTCCTCAAGGTTCTCAGGCCAGCAAGATGTGGTTCCACTGGTTTCAGAGGTGGTTCCAACTGAAGAATGTTTCTCTGCATGAGGAAGCAGCATCTGCAGATACGGAAGTAGCCGCAAAATATCCAGAGACCTTCAAGAAAATTATAAAGGAGAAGGGCTACCATCCAGAATAGGTGTTCAGTATGGACGAGGCTGGCCTGTCCTGGAAGAAGATGCTATCCCGGACATACCTCATGAAGGACGAAGCCAAAACCTCGATTCAAGGCCCAGAGGGATAGGGTTACCCTCATAATGTGTAGGAATGCGGCTGACTTCATGCTGAAACCAGGCCTCATTTACAAGGCTGCAAACCCCAGGGCCCTCAAGAATAAGAACAAGGCATTGCTGCCTGTGTTTTGGATGCACAACCCTTAGGCCTGGATTACATCTAACAGGTTCATTCAGAGCTTCATCCCTCAAGGTAGGCAATACCTCAATGACTTGTCCATGGAGTTCAAGGCATTGCTGATTATGGGTAATGCTGGTGGCCACCCTATCGATCTTTAGTATAAGGGAGTCCAGATCAGGTTCCTGCTAACACCACCTCTCTCCTCGAGCCTATGGACCAGGGCGTGATCCATGCCCTCAAGGCACTCTAAAGCCTGGACTCCCTCAAGCACCTTGTGAATGCAATGGACACTGACTGAATTTATGCTGAAGGAGTATTGGCGTAAATTCACGACTGCCACGTCTGTCCATCATCGACCATCATTGAATGGCATGAAGAAGGAGACCCGTAATGCGTACTGGGAGAAGTTGTGGCAAGAGTGTGTTCATGATTATAAGGGCTTCTTTCCTGAAGAAATTCAACGTTTGGCCATTGATAAGGTGGTCCAGATGGTGAGGATGCTTGGTGGAGAAGGCTTCGAGGTCATCACCAAGGATGAAGTCGGCACCCTTATTGATGTCCACTCTGACCCCCTAACGGACCAGGATTTGGAAGAGTTGATGAAGTCTGCCAGCAAAGAAGAAGACACTCCAGGTTACTTCTTTCTAATGAACACCATATTCTTGGGAAGCTTAAATTTAAGTCAGTGGCCTCTGTGGACTTCTTCCATAAGAATAAGGTTCATCTGCTGAATAATAATGATAATAATATTGATTGGTTGGTTTTTTTATGAAAGTTGCAATTTTATAAAGAATAAATAAATTTTCAGACAAACTCATCAGTCCATGCCCTCATTCTGGCTTTTTTAAAAGTCTCTTACTGAAGAATGAGGCGAGCTGTCTCACTACCAGTGGGTCAGGGGTGTACTTGCACACATTGGTACTAAGTAGTTGATTTTCTAGCGATTCCTCTACTATCTTGAAGACTTCAGATATAACACTTCATTGTGATTGTTGGGGTTGTATGAAAAAGGTTTCTTGGTGTAAAAATTTTGCAGTTCTGTAGGGTTTTAATAAAGAAAAACTTGCATCATGTAGTATTTCTCTTACCAATGTTGTATTCAACTTTACTGAACTCAAAAAGCTTTTGCTGATTGCTTATATGTAATCCTGTTTGCCATTCATACAAGGTAATTTGATGTACGCTTCTTACAGATTCCATCTCCAGCTTTATTAAAATCACCTCCCAAGATTGTTCACAGCTCTAAGTATTCAATTCATATGGTAGATGATGATTATGAAGTAGAAGATTGTGAGGATGTAGATGGAAGTGATTATGATGATGATGAAGCTGAGGACCCTGTACTTAACTCAGTTCTACAAAAAGGTATATTTTAAAAATAATTCTAGTGCAAAAAACTTTTTTAGTTTATTACATAGGCCATTGTTATAGAATATTGTTGCAAATACAGTAAATGTGTTTTTTGCATATTTTGTTATGAACCTCAGATTTATGTGGTGTAAGTCATGATTAATTTTTACTGTTATGATATTGTAGCTGTTGATGATGGTCCAGTTACCATTACCATTGGCAGTCAGAAGCAGCAGACAAAGCCTGTCAAAGAGAAAAAAGAACAAACTTGCAAAGATTTACCTTCCCATTTACATCATGATGAAGGAGATCAGTGTCATTCTAGAGAAGGTTGTCAGGAAAATGAGATGGATGAGGAAGAGGAGGAGGAGGAGGAATTAGAAGAGCAGGAGGATTTCAGTGATGTAGAAGATGAAAGTGAGGTAAAGTATGCCTTTGTTTTTTAATAAAGTTTTTTATTGTTTCAAGTTTGTAGTATTTCTTTTTGCGGGTGGATTCCCCATACTGTACTGGGTTACTTCCTAGTTTATCCAGCTGTGGTGCATTTTGCTTTGTATTCTTGATTCTTTTTGTTCTCTTCATCCTGGCTATATAACTTCCACATCATTTTCTCTCTCTCTCTCTCTCTCTCTCTCTCTCTCTCTCTCTCTCTCTCTCTCTATATATATATATATATATACAGTATGTATATATATATATATATATATATATATATATATATATATATATATATATATATATATATATATATATATATATATATATATATATATACATATATATGTATATATAAATATATATATATATATATATATATATGTATATATATATAAATATATATATATTATATATATATATATATATATATATATATATATATATATATATATATATATATATATATATATATATATATATATATATTATATATCTTATATATAGTAATTGCGTGGCTACTTGGAAATCTTAGCTTAATGATAAATAATATTGCCAAGACCAGGAAGAACATTCTTTATTGTACAAGCTTTTGAGGTATAAAACCTCTTCATCAGGCTGAAAACCCAACAAGGATGAGAATCAATGAAATTACAATGAAATGAATTGTCATAATAAATCTTCAGCAAAAATACTAACCAAATATATAAAACGAACAGCAAACATAAACTAAAAGGGTGAGATGCAAAATAACGAAAAATTACAAACGAACACAAACATAAAAATATGAAAATAAAAATAAGGTGAAATGTAAACAAACTACCACTCACAAAGTAAAATATTTAACAACCCAGTTGTGTACCTACTATGAAATTACACGATAGCTAGTTGAATACCAGACGAGGTTTTGTTCAATTCCGGTTTCATCTTTTTAATAACCAGCAACTCTGAAATCAAAAGATCCAGTCTATTTGAACAAAATGACACTGCCTAAAAATCCAGGTCAGTGAAAGGATGGTCCTGTGCTAAACTGTGTTCCCCAATGGCAGAAAAGGGTGGTTTGGAAAGAGGAAGCCTAGTTCTAATAGCAAGACCTCTGTGTTCCAAAATTCTGTGTCTGAGCCAGCAGGAACTGGACCCCACGTATCACAGACCACACTGCAAACAAGTGAACAAGTAATTGACACAGGAATTAAAGTCCACAGGCAGGGTAGGCTTCTCTCTCAAAAGTGATCTTATAGTAAAAGTATTATTGAAAACAATATAATATATTACAGTAAACCCCCCGTATTCGCGTTCACATGGTTCGCGGACTCACGCATTCGCGTGTTTCTCTGTGGAACATATCTAGCCATCATTCGCGGAAAGTTCGCCCATTCGCGGTATTTTTCACTGAGAAATATTCACAGATTACTGTATTTTCATATAATTTTCATGAATAAATGCACTTTTTGTGATAAAACTATTAAAATACTCAGGTATAAGCATTTTTACAGGGTTTTTCTTGGTTTAAGCTATCAAAATGGGCAGTTCTAAGTGTTTTTAGAGAGGTTTTAAGCATTCGCGGATTTGACCTATTCACGGGGGGTGTGGGACTCATCCCCCGCGAATACGGAGGCTTCACTGTATATATAATATATATATATATAAATATATATATTTTATAATATATAATATACGTATACAGTACTCGAAAAGATACTAGACCGCTTAACATCAAGCAGCCTAATATCTTGTTGAATTTTGAAGGAACAGAAAATTTGAGAAGAAATTTCTTCATGGCATTAGGCCGCTTACAGCAAGTAGGGAAGGGGAGGAGCTTAGACACTTGACAAGAAAAGAGCTCTCAGTTGTGTTTGGTGGGCTGTTTTCATTTTTTCGTCTGTGCTCCCACCGCATGTTTTGCATACCACGTATCACTTTATTGCCCCCTGTGACCTTAATATGGGCAAAGATATGTGCACTGAAGCAACCTGGCCTTAAAACAAAGCAGATATCAGATCAGCTGGGTGTGAGCAGACGTTCAGTTCGATGCTGGGTTGCCAGATTTAACGAAGGCAGCAACAATGGCCATCTCAAAACAAGCGCCCTGGTAAGCGTATACCAGGGCGCTTTTTTTGAGGCGGCACCTCATTGTTGCCACCTTTGTTAAATCTGGCAACCCACAGATATGTGCACTGAAGCAATCTGGCCTTAAAACAAAGCAGCTATCGGATCAGCTGGGTGTTAGCAGACGTTCAGTTCAACGCTGAGTTGCCAGATTTAACGTAGGCAGCAACAATGAGGTGCCATCTTAAAACAAGCACCCTGGTATGTGTAAGAAGACTTCTGATCAAAGTTTGACTGTTCCCAAGCGTCAGTTGTGCTTGAGAAAGGTCAAACTTTGATCAGAAGTCTTCTTATGCATACCAAGGTGCTTTTTTTTTTGAGATGGCACCTCATTGTTGCCCACCTTCGTTAAATCTGGCATCCAGCGTCGAACTGAACATCTGCTCACACCCAGCTGATCTGATATCTACTTGTTTTAAGGCCAGATTGCTTCAGTGCACATATTTGTGCTATCATCTGTTGACTCAAATCACTCTCTTTGCATGTATTAAGGTCACAGGGGGCAATAAAGTGATACGTGGTAAGCAAAAAATGCAGTGGGAGAGCGGACGAAAAAATGAAAACAGCCCATTGATAAGCCACTAGACACATGACTTGAGAGCTCTCTCCTTGTCGAGTGTATAAGCTCCCCCACTTTCCCTACTCGCTGTAAGCGGCCTAATGCCATGACAAGTTATTAGACCGCTTGATGTAAAGCGGCCTAATATCTTGTTGAGTACTATATAATATATATACATTTATATATACACAAATATACACACACATATATATATGTATATATATATATATATATATATATATATATATATATATATATATATATATATATATATATATATATATATATATATATATATATATATATATATAAATATATATATATATATAATATATATATATAATATGTATGTATAAAAATTTAAAGATCCAAGTGACCCTCAACTGTCAATACTTGAATCATTCTTTATTAAACAGAGGGTCATTATTACTATTATTATTATTATATATGAAGAGGCTGATAAAGCAGCTAAAGAAGCGGTCCACACGACAAGAGGAAATGTAGACATCCCGATTAGTGACTATACAAGATATATAAAAATAGTCATTGTTAAAAAATGGCAAAATATATGGAACGAAGAACCTGAAAATAATAAGTTAAAACAGATAAAATCCAGTGTTCGAGAATGGAGTTCGTCATATCAGAGAGAGAGACACGCACAGGTAATTCTGACGCGTCTTCGAATAGGCCATACTCGTTTGACACATGGACACTTAATGAACAGTCCATGTGGCCCTCTTCCCAAATGCCCAGATTGCAATGTGTTGATAACAGTTAAGCATATACTGTGTAAATGTCCAAAATATAACCTGCAGCAATTATCAAATTTTGGAAATAGACCGATAGAAGAAATTTTGTCAGAATCTTCAGCATTCTCAATAGTACCCATTTTAATGTTCATGAGAAGCTGCAAGTTAATTGGTAAAATATAAAAAAATCAATCAATCAGTATAATGAATTTTAAAACTTTATGATTTTACTTTATTTTGAATTTTAATATACCTTTTTAGTGAGTATATATGTAAGCATGAGTTTAAATGTATATATTGTGTGAGTGTGTTCCAGTATGAAAGTGTGTGCCTTTTTGCAGCTTTTAATTTCATTTTCATTTTCGTTCATTCATCATTGACAAGTGACCTATTAGGTCCCAGTGCTAGGCTTCTAGCCTAGACTTGTCATTTCAACCTAATCCTTCGGGCCAGCCCTATGAGAGCTGATGGTCAGTTCAGTGGTCTGGTTAAACTATTATAATAATAATAATAATAATAATAATGACTCGCTGTTTAATAAAGAATGATTCAAGTGTTGACAGTTGATGGTCATTTGGATCTTTGCCAGCTATTTTAAAATCTTTGTAATCTATGTTATATTTACATTTTATGGTATGATCTCATATGCATGAGAATCCATGCTTGATAATTTTACATATGTTCGATAACTTTTGCCTCACTGTGAGTCTAATCTCACTCTCACAACCTATGAGGGGAGCCCAAATACTTCCTCGGGTCACATCTGGGGCAATTACAGTGGGTCCCCAGTAATCACAGGGGTAAGGGATGATAACCACCTGCGTTAAGCAAAAATTCGCGGTAAGTTGGAACACCCCTCTAAAAATGCTTATAACTGCCTGCTTTTAATAGTTCAAACACCAAATGTACTTTAAACTATCATCCTAAAACCCTTCAATATAATTTCAAAGTCATCCTAGAACATTACCCTTAAAAATATAAGGCTCACAACTATGTGTGAAGTTACCTTTAAGAGAGAGAGAGAGAGTACTGAGAAAGGAGAAGATAGAGAGAGAGAGAACAAAAATACATTTGCACATTAAAAACATTTAATACATTAGTGACAGTAGTACAGAAAGGTAAATAAAGATTAATTAACAAAATTAGGTTATAAGAATATACAGTATCAGTAAACATTAAACTAAAATTAATCACAAAGAAAAAAGGGAATACTCCCTCACAAAGCATCGGAGTTACAAGCCAATGAGCAACTAGCAAAGCTAATATCCTACTGTGTGATTGGTTCCTACTAGCTCTTCCAACCAGTAGCGTGTTGTGCTACAAGCCAATCAGCATTAAGGTAACATACCCTGCTGTGTGATTCCTACTTCCAGCCCTATCTGTCCATCCATCCATCCCTTTCATATAATCTGCTAGAATCCTCTGGATGAAAAGAGAGAAGTGCTGAACTGAGTTTTGTTTACATTGGTTAAAAAATTTATATCTTTATATCAACCACTCTCTCTTGCTAGCTATCTATCTATATATCTGTCTATCTATCCGTCCGTCCGTCCATTCATTCATTCATTCATTCATTCATTCATCCATCCATCCATCCATCCATCTCTCATATTCTATATATCCTTGGGCGTAAAGAGAGAGAGAGAGAGATTTTGGCCAGGTGCTTCCCCCTTCACATGTCAATATGTCAAGATGATTGACAGGCCTTCATCCCCCCTTAAAGTTGGAGAAAGAAAAAGACTGGGAAAAACGAATTAAATGATATTTTTGCTTACCCGGTAGTTACATATAGCTGTCGTCTTTGACGTCAGCTATATGTAACTACCGGTTATAAGTGAAACGTTATTTTATCATAAAAATTTCATTTTGCTGCTCTTACAGTAACATTAATATATGAGAATGAGTAAATCATTTACTTATCATACAAAGCAAATAAACATGTTACATATGCATAAAAATTCTCTCTCTCTCTCTCTCTCTCTCTCTCTCTCTCTCTCTCTCTCTCTCTCTCTCTCTCTCTCTCTCTCTCTCAGAGAGAGAGAGAGAGAGGGGGTTGCTGAACTGAGGTGTTTATGTACATTGGTAAGCTGTTTTGTGATTTTGCAGGATTTTATTTTAGGATTTTATTGATATTTTGCTGTTTACATTAATATTAATATTTGAAAGTTAGTAAATAATTTGTTTATAAAAAATGTATTTAGTCATGAACATAAAATGAAAATACAGTAATTAGTGAATATTGATTGCTCTGCGAAAAAATTCACGAATTAGTGAATTTTCCACGATATAATTGGAGATGAGTTCCACAGAAAAACCCGCGAGTAACTGAAGCCGTGATTGTTGATCTGCGAGTAAGCTGGACCCACTGTAAACAGGTAAATGGCTCCCCAGGTCATCAGTGGGTGAAGCCTGCCTTTATATTTAAACATGGACCCAATTGTCATGGGGTTACTGGGTATTAATTTAGGTTCAACAGTGGGTAGATATTTGTTCACCGTTTGCCTTAGGTCCTGGTAAAAATGTTTATTGTAAATTGCTGAGACACTAGCATAAAATGGTAGACTGTTGTTTTTTCAAATTTTGGGTGAAAAATAGTATTTAAAGATTTATAAAGATGTTTGTAAAAAAAAAAAAAAAGCTTAAAGGGAAAGCAATTATTAACAAAAATATTGGAGATATAAAATTTTTCTATGGAAACTATTCCATTCAGATGTTAAGCTAGAGAGACTGAAGAGTTTAACTTAAAATTAAAGAAATACCCCTTTTTTACTGCAGATATGTTGAAACCTTCCTGCTGTTTAGGAGCAAAGACCTGGCAGGTAAATTTCTTGAATATGCCAATAAAATTCATTCAAACATAAAATTTGCGTTTGAGTATGAAATTGAAAATAAACTGCCCTTTTTAGATATAATACTTTTTAGATACGGTGACCATTTTAATACCATGGTTTTTGGGAAAAATCTTTTACTGGCCTGGGCTCTAATTTTTATTATAGTCATTATTTCTTTAATTGTAAGTTAAACACTTTATCTAACCCCTTCCTCAGGCCTTTAGGTTAATGTCTGACTGGAATAGCTTCCATAGAGAAATTGTATGTCCATTATTTTGTTAGTAATTGTTTTTGATATAAGCTTTTTTTCAAACATCTAGATAAATTTTTAAGTAACATTTTTTCACCTAAAATTCAAAATAACAACAGTTCCTAGACTATCATTTTATGCAAGTGTCCCGCTAATTTACAATAAATGTTTTTGCCAGGACTTACAACAGTGAACAAATATCTACCTTCTGTTGAACTTAAATTAATACCCAGCAACTCAGTGACAATTGGGTCCTTTTGTTTAAATATAAAGAAGGCTTTTCCCTTTGATGATCCTGGGAGTCATTTACCTGATTAATTGCTCCCACCTATAATCTTGGGAAGTATGTGGGCTCCACTTGTAGGTTGTTGAGATTAGACTCGCATCATGGAGTAAGTAATTGAACAGGTTTAGAATTATCAAACCCCAGGTTCTCAAGTATAAGAGATCACACCATAAAATGTAAACATAGATTACAAAGATTTTCAAATAACAGGTAAAGCTCCAAATGACCATCAACTGTCCATACTTGAATTACTCTTTAACAGCCAGTTCCCCAGTTAAATACTCAAAACACATCAACTCCTCTGTACCTCTTGTGAGTTTCCGTTAGAACCAAGTGGGCTCTAAGTGTCATCAGTTTTTACCCTCCATTATTATTTGGTAAACTTTGTTCCTTTTTATCATGTTTCCTTTTTTACTTTTATTATTTTATGTAAAAACTTTTTTTAAGCCCGAGTCTGTTTTTAACTTTTATTTCATTATATAGCCTTGAAAATGGGACAGATGGCCCTGAGTAAAGTACAGGCAGTCCCTGGTTTACGACGGGTCCAGCTTACGATGTTCCGAGGTTACGACGGTTTTCAAATGTATTCATCAGAAATTATTTCCTGGTTTACGATGCATGTTCCAGGGTTACGATGTGTCGTATGCCGATCCAATGGAAGAAAAATGGCTCCAAAATGGCAGAATAATAAAAATTTGGGAGTTTTTTTATGAAAAACTCAATAAAATGCAGTTTACATTGTTTTCAGTACACCCAGAGCATTAAAAGTAAGGTTTTCTTGGGATTTTTGACGATTTTTCGATTTACGGTGATTTTCGGCTTACGACGTGGCGTAGGAATGGAACCCCCATCATAAACTGGGGACTGCTTTCACATTGAACAAAGGAATTGTCCTTCCCAAACTCGATGCTATTCGTCTGGTTTATAGCAACTGCTTTCTACTTTGATATATATTATGTCTTGTGTATATATACAGTATATATATGTGTTCAATATTATGATTTGGAAATAATTTTGAGAAGTTAGTTATTTGTTGCATGGATTTTATTTTTAAATTATGCTGCTGTATAATTTTTGAATTATAAAATGAAGAAATTTTTACCTAAATATTTCTTTTCCTTTCAATTAATCTATAAATTTTTTTTTGCATTTCTTTGAATTCAGGAAGTTATTATCAAGGGGGAAATTGAGAAGATGGAGGAAAACATGAGGATGCTGATTGAGCAAAATCAAAAGTTAAATGATAAACTGATTCAAGTTAAATCAAGTACAAGCATAGAGATCAGCTCACTGAAGCAAAAAGTTGAGGAACAAAAGGCTGAGAAAAGGGTTGGTATATCCATCTTTTGATAATTATGAAATGTGTTATATTTTATTTGTTCACATATATTGAAGTTTTATCTTTCTTTTACCTTGTGTTGACAGGTGAACTATGTATTTTGGTTTTCAAACTGAATGGGTTTTCATTTTAGGAACTGGAAAGTGAAAAGCATTGTTTAGCTGTGGCAAGAGAAAGTGAAGCCAGAAAGTTTAAAGCAGAAATGTGTAGAATGCAAGAGGAAGTAAAATCATTCCAAGGTCGTCACACATCACTTGAGCACAAATATGAGCGGGCCATTGACCGTATAAATGAGCTTGATGCAAAATTCATTGAAGAACAGTATGTACTCATATTCATACTACACTTTAATGTAGTTTCTATGCCATTATATTTTGATATAATACTTTGTACACGTGATGTGTTTACTGGCTACAATATCTATTTCTATGTATATGAATAGGATAGGATTTGAATATTTGATCTACCACAAACCTACCCACTTAAAATATAGTCTAGAAGAAAAGCCAGTCAGTTCAGTCATATGTGCCTGAGTCCCTTGTGGGTAATTGTCTGACTTTTTGTATCTAGCTGGTTATATTACAATTCTTGCAATATAACCAGCATTATTTCTGTTCCTCCTTTATTCACTTTAAATGACATTGACTTTACCTTCTGGTTTGAAGCTTTTCATCCTTATTGCCCAAATGTCTTTGTTGTCCGTTTTGGGAGGAGGACAATTTGCAAATGAATGTTTATTAAGCCCTTGTGTTGCTTATTTGTTGAGGGCATGGCCATCCTTATTCTGGGAGGTACCTTCTTTTTATGAGGGAGAGTAGAGTTCAAGTTCTGGTTTCTCAGCTTTGGTTTTCACCAGGACACTTCTACCAGCTGGTACAACTGCTGAGGCATCCAAAAACAGTACAGGCAGTCCCTGGGTTACGTCGTTTTTGACTTAGGGTGCCGTTAACCCCGATTTTTCAGCGCTGTTACCCATACTTACGGCGCTTATGGTGCTGTAATGGCACTTATGGCGCTCTAAGTGCTATTTATTCCCATCATAATTATGAAGGTCCAGGTTACAGCAATTTTTTACTTACTGCTCGCTGCTGGGGACGGAATCCCTGCCGTAAACTGGGGATTGCTTGTATAAGACTCAAAGTATTGGATGACTGGTTTGTGATGGCATCATGACCTGTGGTATTTCATTGACATAGGCATTTTCCCAACTTTGTCAGTTTCTGGGCCAGGTGATCAGTTTTGGAGAAATCAGAGTTGGGACTTGTTGTGAGGGTGACCAGGATAGTGCTTTCACCAGATGGAAGCTACTTTCATTGTAGAGGTGTCTGGATTGCTAGAACCTCTTGCCAAGATGTGAGAACCATGTATTTGGCACTTGATATCTATGGAGAAACTGAAGGACTGGAATTTCAAGTTATTCAGTCTTTTATTTCATCCTTCACATTATTCTCTGAGATTTGTGTGATATTTTTTAGTGTGAAGGCTTTTGGCTCAGATTACTGTAAAGATAATTGGCATGATAGTGCAGTTTACCTGAAGAATTCATTCAGTTAGCACTCAAGATAATCTTGGCAGAAGAAAATCAAAGTGAAGTTCATCCTAACATTTTTACCAGGGCAGTACAGTTGTAGCAAATGGTCTTAGCCAGATGGAGGGCTTCCCCTTAAAATATTTTCTCTTTCATAAAGATTTGCAGTTCCTGTGACAGCTGGTGGGAACTCCTCTGGTGGAACTGTTGGCATCCAGCCTTGACTTATGATCCTTAAGTACTTTTCAGCCCTCTTAGACCAGCATCGTGTAAAATCAAAATCATCGGAATTTTTGGGACAACTTCAGATATCTACACATGTCCTATTTACGTGACAGGAGATCCATAACAAAGTTCAATCACTTGTCTGCGCTGTTGGCGGTGCAATACTTTCCCCAATGAGATGGTTGGTGACCTTTATCTTTTAGTTGGAAGAAGGCGTTATTTCACTCCCATTTCTTCTGGTTTCATGAGAATCTTTTTGTGTTGGACCTTTACACTTAAAGCCTGTCCACCAAAGTCTTAGAGCTTGTTTTGTTCAGAGGTAGCCAAGACTATTTTCAGAACCTCAACTGGTAACATCTACTAGTCAAAATTGAATTCTTTCTTTAGTTAGTGCCATGCGAGGGGGTTTGATCAAGTTAGTGCTTTGGTTCAAGTTCTAGCAATCTTCCTTTACTTAGGTTTCCATAGGGAGTTTTCAGTCTTAATAAACAAAGATTTCAGGTCAGCACTGTCCCGGGTCTTGAATTCCATGGCATCAGCAAGGGGTCATCAGTTAAGTTGAAGAACACTAGATTTCTTTACAAACTGTTAAATCAGTCTTCTCGTACAGCTTTGGAATACATATTGTCCTCGTTAAGAAAGAGTCATCATGCATTATTTAATAGGGTTATACACAAAATATTGGGATTCGTTAAGCCTGTTTGTTTATAGCCAACTGTGTGGCTAAGATGTAGTCTGTCAGTACCTGAGATCAGGCCACTGCACATTTTCGTCATTGTGTCACTAATTGCCCGCATCAAGGAAGTGGCTGCCTCTATGTCAGATCAGAACATTGTACAATATCTGGAGAAAACTAATAACCTCATACAATATGTATCCCTAACTGTTTCTCTCAGGTCCTGCTAGGAAGCTTATATCATAAACTAGCATCTCTTTCAATCTTAGGCAAATCATTCATGTGGCCCCCTTGGCTTGGGACCACCTTGACGTGGTGAGGGCGCTCTTGAGCCCCCGGAATTTGTTCCTGGGTTTGAGTCCAAGAGTCCCATATATCATTATATATATATTTCTTTCGATTAATTTTTATGGAATTATCCACTTACTAAAAGTTATTGGACCTGATAATTAGGAAAAGATATCAAAGCTGGGAACTATGGTAGGACCATCAACTACCAAATAATGTTTGGACCTGATAGATATCAGATTGATAGCTCAAGGGTGGAACTATACTTTAGGGCTGGGCCACGGATTCCAAGGGGTCTGGTTCTGGGAATAGGACTCTCAGCATTCTATCCAGTTTGCCCATAATATGATTAGGGTGGGGATGATTGTATTCTTGTAATACTCTCAGTCCCAGCAAGTGGGTTGGCTTACTTGGGCCACTCGAATCGTGTTGTGCCATCCCCTGTGGGGTAGGGTTGGGGGTGGATATTTGAGAGTCGGCTGTCAGTTGTGCCATTAGTGGAAGAAGAATTCCATGAAAGGCTGATATCTCTAAGGTTTTCAGGTTTTTTTTATATTCGATCCTTGATAATAGTAGGAATAAAGGTTCGAGTATCCTGGAGCCCTCCCATGATACCGTTTTGGCACAGTCGACGACCCCTGCAACGTCCTCTGACAACCTTTGTATGGAAAAGACTAGGAAACCTTTTAGTGTAATTACACTGGAACCCTATTTTCCAGCACAGAGCAAAGAGAATTGAATAGAAATGTATGCAAAATAGGACCAGGAATATTTGAAACCTCTTATGATAAGTACTTGACTAGAATCTGGAAGATTCTAGTTGTGATATTTTTAATCTATATTATGAAGTGTTGTGGCCCAGAGCCTAAGATATCACCTGAAGGTCGAGGAAAACTGACAGGAGAAATGGCCTTAGCAAATGAAATGAAAAATTAAAAATATTATTGCATCCTGGAGGAGTTAAAGTAGACTGCTCAGTACATGCTTTTTGGACACACACCAAGGGAATGATATTTGCACCCCAACTGATGACGTACCCAGAAGAGAAGCTGGTATAAGAATTAAAGGATCAAGGTGTAATCAGAGTTGAAAGTATGAAGAAGATCAATGGAGCCTTGGTTCCACTTCCAAATTGAATTATTACATTTAATTTGACACGATTACCTGATTGTGATAAAAGCAGCATGGTTAGGTTGTAAGGTAAAGCAATATATCCCAAGACTGAGGAGATGTCTTTATAAGATTATGGACATATGTTAGGATCTTGCAGGCAGAAGCTAAAAGGCAAGCCTGCCACATGTGTTAAATGTAGTGAACTAGAGCATGGTGTATGTTATAAAGAAGCAAGATGTATACATTGTGGAGAGAATCATCCATCATCTTCACAGAATTGTGATGTGCACATCATGGAAAAGGAGATACAGACAAAGGGTAAGTGAACGTATCACATTTAGAGAGGCAAAAGAGGAAGTATTAAGTCATTATGTTAGACCTGGAATATCCTTTTCCAGTATTGCTGCTAACAGAAGAAATATAAATGCTACCAGAAGTGCTTCCTTGGCAGCATAAGGGGAAGATCAGTGACAACCTTTACTCCCACCTTATTGGGGGCTGCACCACTGGTTTCTGGCACTCCTGCCTCTTTGGAGGCTGTACCAGTGGTTTCTGGCACTCCTGCCTCTTTGGAGGCTGTACCAGTGGTTTCTGGCACTCCTGCCTCTTTGGGGAGGCAGTGCCAATGATTTCTGGCACTCCTGCCTCTATGGAGGTGGCAACAGAGATTTCTGCCATTCTTGCCTCTTCAGAGGCAGCAAAAGTGGTTTATGGTGCTCCTACCTCTTTGGAGGGGGCGCCAGTGATTTCTGGCACTCTTGCCTCTTCTGAGGCAGTGCCAGATGTACCTGGCACTCCCTCTTCTCTGGAGGCTCTACCAGCTGTACCTGATGTGACAGCTTCTTTGGAGGCTGCACCAGCTACGGCTGACATTTCTGCCTCGGAGGCTGTATTTTCATCATCTGGTGTTTGTGTCTCCTTGGAGCTTGCACCAGTTGTAAAGGTGCTTCTGATGCTTAGGAGGATGCACCAATGTCTGACTCTTACACCCCTCCCCATGCAGCACCAGCTATGGCTGACATTTCTGCCTTGTTGGAGGCTGTATTTTCATCATCTGGTGCTTGTGTCTCCTTGGAGCTTGCACCTGTTGTAAAGGTGCTTCTGATGCTTAGGAGGATGCACCAATGTATGACCCTTACACCCCCTCCCCATGCAGCACCATCTTAGTCTGGTGTTCCTGAGACTGATAACCCTCTATAAAGGAAGGCAGCCACAAACAATCTTTCTCCTTCCAAAAAAATGAGCAAGGCAGTAAGCCGGAAGCTCTCAAAAGAGGTCCCAATTGAACAGCCTCAAAAGGCAAGTAGAATTCATTAATTTTCTCCAGCGAAACTGTCAGGGATTAAGAGCTAAATGGGAAGAATTAAGGATGCTCATATCAGAAGTGTCTCCTTTATGTATAGCTTTGCAGGAGACCATGATTGGTAATAATACATATCCCAGCCCACAAGAGTATAGAGCCTATCATTCCACTTATAACTTACTTATTGGAAGCCATGGGGGTTTAGTTTTGTATGTTCGTATTGACAACCCACAAAACCCTATTACTATCCAGTCTACATTGCAAGTGATAGGTGTGCTGATCAGCTTGTAGAGAAAATATACAGTACACTTTCTCTATCTACCACTTAATGAAGTCTTCCCCATTGATGAATTTAAATCCCTTAGTCAACAGTTACTATGTCCCTTTGTTATTCTGGGAGATATGAATAGCTTAAGCCCTCTTGGGGGTGACATCGTCACCAATCAAAGAGGAAGGTGCCTGTGGTCTATCATAGAGGGTGAAAATGTGGGAATCCTCAGCACTGGGGAGTCTACACTTTTTCATGTTCAAGCAGGCACGTTATCAGCAAATGGTTTAACTATATGCAGTGATGACTGCTGTATTGATTTTAATAGGAGAGTTATCTTGGGATCAGGATCTAATATAGCATCTAAAATATTAAGGGCCTGACAGACTTCAATAATGCCATCCTAATTGGCTCTAGATTTCAGCCAGACCGTTTTTCTAGTGGTGGAATTAGTAATATACTGATTGACGGTTATGTCCATCTCAGTGCCGCAATAATCAGAAGTGCTTATATATTCACAGACCTTGTACTTGGCAGTAGCTGGAACATCTGAGTATGAGGTTTAATCTGTTACCGGAAATGTGTGTGGGTTCCTCATTTAGCTGGACAGAATTGGAGGATACACAGAACTCAAGAGCAGACCAGCCATGTTGATCTGTGGAATTTGAATCTAGCCATTCTCTGTGCTGTGCATTACAGTCTCCACAAATAACGAATGAAGCTTTTGAATCCTGTGACGGAGCCATACTAATCCTTTCCTAAAGACAGTCTTATATAGCATCGTTTATGTTTGGATTGCAGTAAACAGCAGATGTGTAAGCATTGTAGAAATTTATGAAAATTTAAAGCAAAGAACTTCACGACAACTACACTCTAAATTTTTCTAATGATATAAAGGTCATCCAGGCTTAATGTATACAGCCAAATCTTGCACATGTGGGATGTTACGATGATAAATAAATTTAGGGCCATCAAACTCAGTGATTAAAAATTCAGCCTTTGACTTGTTACTACTCACAAGTTTTTCAGATAAACACATCAAATCGTAGTTACGGGCACAACTCTTGACATTCAAGAAAATTTGACCTTAAGCCCCAAATGTTTGAGTAAAGTACTTTGCAGTTTTCTTACTGAGTAATAGCCCCAGGATTCAGTTCAATGTCTCCTGAAAGAATTAAAATTAACAACATAAAATCAGTGTCAAAACCAATAAATAGACTCATAACAACAGTAACATTGCAAAAAATCAACAGAACAGTAAACAATAATACCATCAACAACAACATTTACATTATTGACAAAATTTCTGTTGAGAGTATAAATAAACGTCACTGTACATCATTGAAAAAACGCTACACACTTTTCCAAAAAAATAGGAAAGTGAACGAAAAAGAAGATAAATGCTTGATTGTACCCTCAAGCAAGGGAACTTATACCCAAGATCATAGAAGGCCACGGTACAATAGCTGTGGCACAGTCCAAGGTTGGAGAAGAAGGTTTGTATTCAGAGTAACCTTCTCTTAGAAGGGTTGTCTACCAAGGCTAAAGAATCCCTTCTACCCACTGGTTTGATTTTGGAGTGTCCTTCTCCTAAAAGAGTTGCCTGCCAAGGCTAAAGAGTCTCTTCTACCCTAACTAGTTCCTCGTTGGACGAGTCGGTAGAGTTCTCAGCTAGCACTCTGCTAGGCCCAAGGTCGAGTATCCGGCCAGCCAACGAAGAATTAGAGGAATTTCTATTGGTGATAGAAATTAATTTCTCGGTATAATGTGGTTCGGATTCCACAATAAGCTGTAGGTCCCGTTGCTAGGTAACCAGTTGGTTCATAGCCACGTAAAATAAGTCTAATCCTTCAGGCCAGCCCTAGGAGAGCTGTTAATCAGCTCAGTGGTCTGGTTAAACTAAGGTATACTTAACTTCTACCCTAACTCATGTAGGCAGGGATGTCACACCCTGAAGTGAATGTTGCTAAGAAAAGCCACATTGACCCACTAGAATATGGTGTTCCCTCTTCCTCACCCCACTTTTCTCCTGTTAATTAACAAGAATACAAAAAGACAGTTGTATATAGCAGAATCTGGGATTCTACAAAGTATTTACTGAAGCACTGCTGCTCTTTAGTTTTTTAAACAAAAGGCTGATGAGTATTAAATTTTGCAGACCACTTAATAAACTAGACTATGAATGGTATGTATGGTATGTATTAAAAAATTAGTATTTTAAACAAAAGCTGATGTGTATGTAATTTTGCAGATAACTAAATCAGACCATAAATAAGGAGTGTATTATAAAATTGTTGATTTTTAAAAATTAGGTGTTTAAGGGATATTATCTTTGCAGGGAAGTTAGTACTCAGTTGAGAGAGGAAGTGAAAAACCTTCAAGAGTCACTCTCAAGTAGTTCTAGACGTGCCCATGAAGCAGAAGTGAAGTACCTTTGTATCAAAAAGGACCTTGCAGAATCTCATCTCAACAGGTACACAACATTCTTAGCTTGCAAGTATTAATTGCTGCAACATTGATTACTTCCTCTCATTGTTCATGCCATTTGACAAACTTATTTTGAGAAAATGTATAAGGGTTTTTTGCATCGCAGGAATGGTAATGGATTTTAGACATTCAAAATCCTTGAGAGCATCTTTTAGCCAGTATATTGTAGATTCAGCATTAATCCAATTCTTTGAACCTAACAACTGCAGCTGCAAATAAATTTGTGGTGAGATTAATATCTGCTATGATGTGATGTGTAGAAACGCTGACCCCCAGTCATATTGAAACACGAACATATGATGCATGCCAATTTACCCTGTAGGGTGTTGGTTGGTACTGCATGCTATACCTGTAGACAGACATTACTAATGTTCTTTACAGCATCCTTTCAGCCCTCAGCTGCAACAGTTTTTTGCATTATAAATTTGCTTACTTTCCATCTCACTTCAGTTTCTTCAGCCTGTCCTGTTGGTGAGTTGTGCTTTCATTAAATATTATTTGTTATGAACTCCATTGAAAATCGCCTTGGTTATAGATGGTGAGGTTAGATGAATTGTTTCTTCACCCATAGAATATGATTAGCTAATGTGGTTGAGTAAGGCAAAAGACATTAAACTTTGTCCTGAGTGTTAAACCTTATCTTAACTGTTGTCCCACTGCACACTATGGGTCAAGTGTATATTATATTAAGTATTTGGCAAAATAGCTATACAGTAAAAGAGGAAGCGTATGAAATGTATCTTCTTGATCGGATCCCCATGCTGAGCAACCAGGTATAGGACTGGCTGTCCTTTTCTTGAAGAGTTTAGTAACCCTAGGGCAGGAATTATCCGAAGAATGCCTCTTTAAGGGCCGAGAGGTCTGATCCCACTTGCGATGACGAGGAGGGGGGGGATCCGAAGAGCTGGAATATGAAGAGACTGAAGATGAACTGGTGCTACTCTCACCTGAAGAGCTTAACCTTAGGTAGTGCTGCCTCGAATGCGACCGCCTTGATGAAGCTTCTGGGGACACCATCCTGCGATGTCGGCGATGGCGAGAAGATCGACGCGTCGATGGATCACTTTCACGTCTCCCTGAAGCTTTTCGACGCTTCGAAGGCGAGTCAAGCTTACTACTTCCGCCACCAGGACTAAGGCTTTCCTGTGCCTTAGAGGACGAGCCTGCTCGTGGGCAATAATTTCTGACCTTTTCGCCAGCGCCGGACTGTCTTCTAGCCTCAGAAGGCGAGCGGGACAGTTGCCTTTGCTCAAAAGATTCAGAAAAACGAGCAGACTCGCCTGAAACGCGATCGCGAACAACCACATTGTTATCACCAACACCAACACTGACATCATCACCGGCGCTAACGCCGGGCTCACGGTGCGAACGCACTAAACTTAAGACCGACTCCATGAAACCGTTCATTTGCGCTTCCATTTGATTTCTGAAAAGAACGAATTCTGATTTATCAGCCTCGAGGCTGGGCTTGGCTTTAGGGAAAACATACTGGGAAGCTGGTGAAGAAGAGGGGGGAATATGAGAGGGGGAAAGAGCAGCGGTAGAGGAGGGGGTAGGAGAGGAGGAAGGAACAGCCGGTAGAGGAGGTGACGCCAATGCCACCACCGAAGAAGATGATAGCCTAGCTTCCTTACGCTTAAAGGCTTTCCTATCCCTATCCCTAACCAGCTTTATCTGATGGGAACTGTATGTTTGCCAAAACTCCTGACTCCATTCCATACATTCACTGCATGTGTTCTCCTGGGAACACTCTTGACCCCTACATGCTGTACACAAAGAATGGCGATCGTATTTAAGTTTAACTAGTTTGGCGGAGCACAAATTCCCTGCGCAAACTCTGGATCCCAAGAAGCTTGAATCCGACATAGCTACGAATTCCCAGAGCTAGGCTAGCTAGAAAAATAAACAGGCAATTGAGTACTTCACCAAGGAGAGACGCCACAACTAAATGCAAGCAGACAAAGGAACCCAAACAGTTTGAGGCAGACGGACGCGTGAGAATGCGTTCCCAATACGCCCGAGAATGAAACTGACCTGGGTTTATGGGTATGTCTCCTGCCACACTACCCCCACCGGCATCCGGTGGGGTTGGGTCTCCCGCCAATTGCATCAGCGTTCCAAACAAAGTTTGAAAATTTATATCTCGGACGTGTCGATTTTAAAGAGATAAAAGCTTTTACAGTGTTTTGATAAGTATAATGAAACATCATTTTATTATAAAAATGTCATTTTTCACGGGATGTGCACCACAGCCCCCTGCAAATAGTTAAAATCTGCAAATAGTTAATGCCTCCCCTCTAAAAATGCTTACAACTGCCTATCTTGAAAGTTCAAATACCAAATGTATACCTTAAACTAGCACCCTGCATCAAATATACCTTAAACTATTATCCTATTACTGTATTAATCTTTGAAATAATATTAATATAATTTCACGGTCATTTTAAACATTTTACCCTTAAAAATATATACGTCATACTTCTAACCCTTCTAGCCAATAGGAGAGAGAGTATATCTTTCTATCAGCCACTCTCCCTTCCTATCTAAATTATATGTCAATCTATCTATCCATCTCTCACATTCTGAGTATCCTTTGGCATGAGAGAGAGAGAGGGTGTTTGTTCTTACGTATTATGACAAAGAAAGAGAGAATAACTTTGGAAAGAGAGAGAGAAGTCATTCTTACGTTAGATATCAAAAGATAGAAATTCATGATTTATGAAGGAAAAAGAAAGGTTGGGGGGGGAGAGAGATTTTTCAGTGTCCGTATGACCATTTGTGGGCAACATTACCTCCCCTTGGTGGTCAATATGTCTAGTTAATTGACAGGTACTTGCACCCCCTTGCTCTGAAGAATGTAAGAAAAGACTGGGAATGATATGTATTTGTTTAAGATTTTTAATAATTTACTATACAAATATAAAAATTGTAATTGTAGCATGGAAAATATAAAAAAATTAATAACAAAGTTAGTCATGTTTATCTATATAACTACAGTATACAAAACAAATAAACATATATTACATATGCATAAAAAAATTTCAGTGAGAGGGGGAGAGAGAGAGAGATTTCAGTATCCTTCATAATTCTACACTTGCAGTCATTATGTCAAGATATTTGACAGGCTACACCCCCTCACTCCAAAGTTTTAGGAAAAAGATGAGGGAAAGAATTTATATTGAACTAAAATCTTACTAATTCACTATATTTTCTTTAGTGAATTGATATTTTGCTGTGTTTAGTACATTAACCCTTAAACGCCGACTGGACATATCGTACGTCGACTAAAATTGTCTGTTGGGTGCCGAGTGGACGTACCGTACGTGACTACAAAAAATTTCAACCTTCAGTCAACTTTGACTCTACCGAAATGGTCGAAAAACGCAATTGTAAGCTAAAACTTTTACATTCTAGTAATATTCAATCATTTACCTTCATTTTCCAACAAATTGAAAGTCTCTAGCACAATATTTCAATTTATGGTGAATTTTTGAAAAAATCTTTTTCTTTACGTCCGTGCGGTAATTTGGCCGAAAATTTCAGAAATTCTTTCGTCATTTTGTCGTAATGTTTGCACCAGTTTATATTAGTCATTACATAAAGTTTTATATATGGAAATGTGCACAATTTCATGTAGAATACAACAGAAAATAACTCATGGTTGTAGCTTCTATCAGTTTTGAAATATTTCCATATAAATCACGATAAGTGCCAAGATTTAAACCTTCAGTCAAATTTAACTCGACCAAAATGGTAGAAAAATGCGATTGTAAGCTAAAACTCTTACATTCTAGTAATATTCAATCATTTACCTTTATTTTGCAACAAACTGGAAGTCTCTAGCACAATATTTCAATTTATGGTGAATTTAAAAAAAAAAAAAACTTTTTCCTTACGTCTGTGTATATGTCAAGTTAATTAACAGGTACTTGCACCCCCCCCCCTCGCTCTGAAGAATCCGAGAAAAAGACTGGGGATGATATGTATTTGTTTAAAATTTTTAATTTATTATGCAAATGCAAAAAGTTATAATTATAGCATGTAAAATATGAAAAAAATTAATAACAAAGTAAGGTCACATTTATCTATAAAGCCACAGTATAAAAACAAATACATATGTTATACATAAAAAATCCATCTCAGTGAGAGAGAGAGACAAAGAGATGAAATACAAAGAACATAATTTAGATTAGATGAGAGAGGGAGAGAGAGAGAGATTTTTCAGTATCCTTGGTAGGGTATTTGGCCACCAAGTAGCAACATTTATTTGACCACAGAGTGGCAACATCTTCTACCCTTGCATCAGTCTGTCAAGATATTTGACATAGTTGACAGTTTACAACTCGCCCCTCGCTCCAAAGCTTTCGGAAGAAGACGAGGGAAAGAATTTATATTGAACTACAGTCTTACTAATTCACTATATTTTCTTTAATGAATTGATATTTTTCTGGTTTTAGTACATTAATATTAATATTTGAAAATTAATAAATCATTTATTTATCATACAAAACAAATAAACATACATATTGCATGTAAATAAAAATTCTCTCATCTCAGTAAGAGGGAGGAGGAGAACTGAGGAAGGAAGGAGAAAAAGAGAGAGAGAGACAGTTATTTTTATTATATAATATTATTTAATCTTATTAAACTTAGTATTAATATTTGAAAATTAGCACTGTAAATCATTATTTCATTATAAATTGTATATGTAGGTACAGTTCAGTATTAGTCATGAAAATAATATGAAAATACAGAATATTGCTCTACATGAGGAGCCACAAATGGGTGAGGTTTCCCACGAATAATTTATAGATAGGTTCCATAGAAAAATCGACGAATTGTGGGAACGCGAATCCGGGAGTTTTACTGTTTTGCTCCTCTATAAGGGCCCCCTCTCAAGGGCAGGAGTTCTTCTTGAATAGATTTAGAAACCTGACAACTATGAAGCAAATTCCCCTCTGCTTGATGACCAACAGGCCGTGGCAATTAATACTAATGTATGTATCTTTCCCAGGTACATGTATATGTGAGAAGTTCAGTGGAAATACTCTGGCACCCATTGACTGTGTCAACAAAAAAGAAACATATCCAACATGCATGCACGTTTTGCCCAGTTATTTGGATTATCTTATGTTTAAGCTGAAACAAGTATTTCATGCTAAATTGTAGAGAACAAGAGAAATTCAACTTGACTTTTTGTGAACAAATTATGAAGTTTGTCCGAAGAATTGTGTTTGTCACAGAGAACAAGTGAAGTGGTTGATGGAAGTAACCATTAAAACTCAGTCGATTGTTTTCCATAACAGAAAGTATGTCCAAGGCATAAAAACAACAGTCAGAAGTTCTGACATGCATAGTTACATTCAGGGAACATGACATTCTTAGTTAACTGTATTTCTGCCTCATGTCAAGGAGCAGTTTTTACATGCTTTTTATTTAACTTGACTTTTGCCTCTGTCTGTTTGGGTCAAAACTTGTAACTTAATTTTTTACCTGTTCACTTCATCCAATGGTCTTGAAATTTTGTATGCTTACACAATCCCAGTGACAGTACAACCTGACATGATCAGTAGGTCAGCAGTGACCTCACGTGACCCTACAGTGATCTCTCCCATTATCTCAGGATTTGTATGAAACTTCTGATTTTTCATACCTTCTTTGACTCGGTAGAATAAGTTAATAACTCGACACATTTTTCAACCTTTTTTTGGCTCAACAAGATATCATGTTCAGTTTTTTTAGTTACAGTCATAAATCAGTTATCATTTCTGTCAAAACTAAAAGGTATCAAATAAAAAATAAGAAAAAATTTAAACACTTTTATAAAATTGCACTAAAAAGTAAAAATTAATTTTTTGAGACACCAGGATTTTCTTACAATTAATCATGTCTACATGGAAGAAAATGCTACAAGAATATTTCTTTTCTTATAGCATTTCCTTCCTTGTTTAGCACCCACATTTTTATTTTTGTAGACATGATTAACTGTAAGAAAATCCTGGTGTCTCAAAAAATTATTATTTGCTCTTTAGTGCATTTTAATAAAAGTGTGTTCAGGGATTTTTTAATAGGAAAATTAATATTGGAATAATGGAGGTAATGATGAAGCATATAGTGACTGGAAAGCAACCAAAGAAAGTAGTAGCCAGGATAGTGGGTATGTGAATTTTGTTGGGTGGGGTTGTTTTACCAAATGTAACAGTTGTCACAAGAGATGCTGAAGACTAGAATTTACATGAAGTAAGAGAGTTTCAGTGGCAAGAGGAGGAAGTGGAGAACCATGATGTTGTTGAAGGACAGATCATAGGATAGTTAGAACATTACATTTGCAGTACACAGTCACCACAAAAAAACTTGAAATACCTACTTGATAGAAATAAAAATCAGAATATTGTTATTAAATAAGGAAGTAAAAAAAAATTTTTTTGCCCTCTTGCATTTTATTTAATATTTTGACATTTCTCTATTATTTTTAAGTGCTTTTCTTTTTGGCATAGTTGACCCAAGTCTTTGAATTACTGATCATCAAACTCTTCACACCAAAACCTCCCGATAGCATCCTTCAACTCGTTTCATGTAAGCCCCGCAATTTTCTATGGAATTTAGGTCTGATGAATTGCCAGGCCATTCTAACCTTTGAATATTATGTCCTTAATTACCTCATTAGCATCTTGTGATTGGTGGCAAGGGGCTTACTCTTGCATAAAGACTTGCATACCTAATAGTGTCTTAGGAGGAACAATTCATTCTCTAAAACACCAGCATACCTCATTCCATTCATAGTTCTACTCTTTGTAAGGAATTACAAACCACAGCTACCCCCATATCCACTGAAATATCCCCTTACCATCGCATAAAGCTGATGCTTTACAGTTTTGATATACTTTGATGCAAAGTTGTATGATCCTTGGGGCCTTCATACCTTTCCAGCACTGTGAATGACGTGAAAGTATGATTCATCACTAATTACGACTTGTTCCCGATGCTTTTCAGTCCAGTGCAAATGTTCTTTACAAAATTTCTTTTGCTAATTCTTCATGTCATCTAAAAGGAGAGGCTTTTTTGTAGCAACCAAGAGGGTAGACCAAGTTCTGTGTAAACGTTGTTGTACAGTACTTTCTGAGACATTGCCAAGCAACATGGGATTTTCTGCTTTCAAAATCTTTGCTGGCATTGATGGGTATTTCATAACCATCTCTCTCTCTCTCTCTCTCTCTCTCTCTCTCTCTCTCTCTCTCTCTCTCTCTCTCTCTCTCTCTCTCTCTCTCTCTGTATACACTGTACATATACTTTAATGAGAAAACACAGCAAAATATCTGTAACACGTTATTTCACGTACAGAATCCATTTACACTTACTGTATTGATCTGATCACCATTAAAATATTTAAAATCCAAAATTTCATAAGTAAGCAACTCAAAACATCCAGGCTTCAGTACTACTGTAGCAATTTTTCTGTGATGACTTATAAAATCAATCTCTCTCTCTCTCTCTCTCTCTCTCTCTCTCTCTCTCTCTCTCTCTCTCTCTCTCTCTCTCTCTCTCTCTCTCTCTCTCTCATATATCAGTACTGTACTGTACAAATAATTTAATGAAAATATCAGTTACTGTACCATAAACTTAAAAAACACGAAAATAAACAAATTCAGCAAGTTCAGGCAGATCATAGAGGTAGTGTTGCTATATCTTTGCTTTGTCTGATTTATTGTACCATACTTCATTACAAGTTTAGTTAACTATGATTATCACACATATAACAGTACAAATTTCATACATAGGCAACTCTCAACACTCTCATCCCAGCCATAGTTTAAGTGCCTTTGAAATTTTGTCCCCAGCAAGTTAGTACTG